>NW_026006594.1:0-4770 GCF_001458135.2 Marmota marmota marmota
TGATAGGAGCAGGGTCCAAGAAGCAGCTTCCACAGGCTCCGCAGCCCTGGGCCAGGGCGGTTCCGGGACGGTTCCGGGAGCCTGAACTCGGCCGCCCCGCGCTCGGTGTTCGCTCCGATAAGATCAGGTTCTAAGAAGCACCCAGGCGCTGAACCCTAGCAATCTGTCTGCAAGCCGCAGGCGAATTGCAGCCTGAAATTACCTGATCTATGGCTGAATGAGCTGCGGTCAGTCGAAAACAGGGAAGGTGACGTCAGTTTACCAACATGGTGGCTGCTGGCCTCCTCTGTGGTCTGACCGGTGTGGAGAACCGAGATGGACCGCTTCCTTCCCCCGTCTCGAACCCAGAATTCAGCCCTGAGTACGGTGCTTGCACGGCTGGCAGAAACTGCAGCGCTATAACCCTGCGTCTCTATCCCAGCGCGCGCTGCAGACTCTAGCCGCGGGGCGGTTTGCTGAATAAGCAGTGTTACCCTCCGTGCAACAAACCTCTCGCGTTTGAGTCCCCGTAGCCGATCCTTGTGCGATGGAAATCCTTCCTCCAGGTTCCGGAGCACCCCACTATTGCTGAAAATTCCTAACAAGATATCCTTTAGCCATCCTGACTTGTCATACTCCCACACAGTGAAGCAGCACATGGGGGCAATGCACTCCCCTCGCCGCCATCTTCCTTCTCGCCCTCCGAATTTATTCTTAAAAAATATAAAGAAAAGCTTTGGAAAAATGTTCAGATCACATAGCTAAATGCAATACCTGCCTCTAGACTGGATCCTGAACTAGGAAAAAAATGTCATATAGCTCATTGTGTCAGCTTTGTTTACTGCAACCAATACATAAGATAAATCAACTTTTAAGGTGCAAAGTTTTATTTTGGCTTATGGTTTCAGACATTTCAACCAATGGATATTTGGCATACTGACATTATCACCACGATCCTAACTATGATACGTTGTACAGGTGAGAAAAAACAAGGCTAAGAGATATTAGAAAAAATTATGTAGTATCATAAACATACCACATATAGTTTTTTCTTGCTTCCTCACTTAAGAATATAATAAAGGCTAGGGATAATATTGTATTTTTGTCAAGATGATAAAATTAAAACTATAATTTAATGATTTTTAATTTAATTTCTTGGGTTTACAAACCATGATTGCTTATAGCCTCCAGGTAGAATTTCCTAACTTTTCATCAGAAGTTGGAAATTATAGAACAGAGACATAACTAAATCCAGAAGCCTGGATTCCATCCTTGACTTTGTAGTTTACAAGTTGTAAAATGGTACCTCACAGGGCTGTTTGGGGGTTAAATGAGATAACGTATAATAAGCACACACATCTGTATTACAATTTCATTTGGGTCTCTACATGCCCCAACTTTGCCCTTACTGAAGCAATCCCTTAGCTCATTAAAAACAAAACAAACTTAAACAACCAGTTCTATGAAAGCAAAGACCTCAGTGAGATTGGGACTCCCACTGCTTCCTTCATCACCATGGCCAGAATGTTCCTTTCCTATTAGTCAACTGTAATTGGGTCAAGAATTGTAAAGTAGAATAAAGAATAAAGGGGCAGAAGCTTCGAAGCAATTTCCTCTGAGGTTTACAGTTATAAACCCAGTGTGTTTAGTCTGCTTCAAGGACAGTCCTCATCCTGATTCTGTCACTAACCATGGAATGACCTTAAGTCTTCCCTTTTCCCCACCTTGACCCAGACTCCTCCAAATAAGGGGCGGGTACTGTAATTCCTAAGCCTCTGTTCATCATTGTCAAATTCTTAGATCACTGATAGGTGAGTCAGCTGTGCTGCTTGTTAAAAGATGTGTCCATTTCCTACCCATAGCTTGCAAATTAGAATCCTTGGGTGAATCCTTGGGTGGAATAGATGGGTGGATCCGTTTTAACATTCCCCCCAAGCAATTCTAATGTATGCAAATCTGAAAATCACTGACCTAAATTTTTTTCAGATAAAAATTCTTATGGTGTAAGGCCAGTGCTTTTCACAGATGAACTCTTTGGAAATTTGTTAAAATGTAGTTTCTAATTCAGCCAGCAAAAGTGGGGCATGATAATCTGCATTACTACTAAGCTCCTAGTTGATGCTGCTGGTTCCTGGAGCACCCTCTACATAGCAAGACTTTATGTGATACTACATGATCACACAGTAGATTGATATAGTGTTTGAGATGAAAATAACATAAGTAATGACTCAAGGTTTGGAGTAAGGCCATACACGTGGATAGCTACATCAAAGATTTGCTTGGTTGGAGTGAAGGCTCAGTTGATTGACCTCCTTTGGTAACTTAGGCTCCTAAAATAGAGAAGAGACAACTTTAGAGTCTGCAAACTTAGTTAAGTCTAGCTATATGATCTTCAAGGAAGGAGCTAAAGTTTCAGAGCCTTAAGTCTGAATCAGCAAAACACAAATAACCCATAGAGTTAATATGAGCATTAAATATGACCTCATATATAAAATTTCCAGTTCTAGGAATCCCTCATAGGTTTTCTTGGTACCCTTCTTAAATATTTATTTAGAGCCCTATGGGGATTAGAACCTGATACTCTTCTTCAAACCATACCACCACCTGAAGGGCAGCAGACTTTCCACATGAGAAAACTCTTGACTTTACCAGACCACGAAGTGATTTATCACAGGGCTGCTCGCCCAGACTTGGAAGGCAACAGCAACCCTGCCAGAGACAGATGGAAGAGCTGGAGTCCAGTCACTTGTCAAAGATGTTCAGTGGACACATTTATAAGGCTTTCCACACTTTTTTGGCATCTTTCTCCATTAGCCCCACACCAAAAGCAGATCACTGCACACCATATGCCAGGAAGGAAAGCTGTGTGCACACGTGTTTTTTGGGAGCTCCCAGCACAGCTTCAGCTTTCTTTCCTGCTGTCTTTCATTACTTGTTGCTGTGTGGTTGTGGTCAACATGCCATCTGACTTTTCAAGCTAAGTCCTTTTAATTTTTTTTGACAGGTATTACTGTCTTTTCTTTACCCCCAAATAACTCTCTAAACAAGAAACGAGTTGCAATACTGCAGGCTTAATGTGAAGAATTTTCAACTATTCTTAGTCATTTAAAAAGGTTATCAACAAATATTTCTTCAGTGACAGTGTGCCTACCAGCATCCCATGTAGTTGAGGAAACCTATAACAAAATTATGTATCAAGTCCCATAGTTAAAGTACAGGAAGCATGAAGATGGTTTTCTTTTTCCTTTAGGACAATGGTCCTCAACTTTGGTTCTTTATTAAAACCACCAAAGGGAACTTTTAAAAATACTGATGGCTGCATCCCAATCTTAGTGATTCTAGTTTCATCCATCTAGGATGCACAGGTTGGGCACTGGTAGTTTTAAAAGCAGTCCAGATTGAATACTCTTGTCTTAGGAATTAATAAGATCTATACAAACCTTTCCACAAAATATTCCATAAACAATCCCATAAAGTTGTTTGTGACAGTTGTTAAAGGTAGAGATAATCCTTAAACTCATGGTTCTTGTCTTTCACTCTCCCCCACCCCCCACCCAATACTTTGTTGCTGCCTCAATTCAGTCTATCATTGGACAAGCACTCATTGGTCTATAATACATTTCTATTCTAGATTGTGTAAACATTAGAAAAAAATCTCTTATTTCCTTACTGGCAGATTTAAGTAATACTAATAATGAAAGAAGGGCAGTGCTAATAAGAAGATGGGGTCCTTCTGGTTTGGTGGCCAATACATGAACATGACATCTATACTGTATTAAGTGTCAAGAGACATTCAATGAATGATGCTACTTATTCAGGAAGCTGGTGAATGCTGGCCAAAGACTGAGTACCCAAAACTCATCTTTGAGAGCCATAAATCATCTCAGGAAGAAGACCACAGACTTCTTTCTTCTGTGATGAAAGATAGTTCATGTTCTTTGGAAGGTTTCACAGATCCTTGTCTGAAGACAGAATCATTTGTTGATTCCCATAAATATAAAGATTTAAATAAAAGAGTGACTTTTTTCCCAATATTTATTTGAGGCTTCCATGCTTGAGGTATTCCTCATTTGACAGAAAATAATAGAAGTTATTTTTCAAAACTATGTTTACACTTTGGGGATATGAAGTTACCATTTTATCCACAACTCATTTGGTCTGTTATTAACCCTGACAGAGTAAAATGGAGCAGGAATGGCTGATAAAACTGATTCTCGAGAGGAAGATGGCCGCTGCATACAGGGGTTGCTGAAGAGCTAAGCGTGGTGCTCAAAGCAGTGGCTTTAATAGAGATTTCACACAGTCTCTTAGAGCTTTCACCGTTAATCTGTAGCGGACCACTTTGCCAAGGAGGAGGAAGAACAAAGAAATCAAAAAAGAGACGCTTGGATGCTCAGAGCCGCGGACGCTTTGCACCCATCTGCTTCCTCTTTCGCTTCGCTCCGGGTGGAGAAGCTGAATGTGTAATCAGCAGTGGATTGTAAGTACCCGAGGCAAAGAAAGCTCAGTGCGCCCCGCCTTTTTTTTTCTTTATTCTTTTTTTTTTTTTTTTTGAATATTTTTTATACAGGGAGAGTTTGTGGATTGGGATTGCTGGCGGGGCTGTGGTTTCTGTGCCGAAAATCCACTCCGCGGGAGCCGCCATTTGCTTTCTGCTTGCTGTCTTGACGGCTCCGTATACATTGTCCAGCAGCCGCACCTAGAGGTTGGAGCTGGGCTGCGTGCCGAGCCCTGTCCTCCGAAGGCTGGACTGCAGCCTCGAGCGTCTCGGTGGCCTGTTCGCCGCTGCAC
>NW_026006595.1:0-4769 GCF_001458135.2 Marmota marmota marmota
TAATAAAAGGAGGCACATGGGAATCCACGACCACTGTGAAACTCAACAGGGTACATGTTACCAGTTGCTTGATTCCACAACAAAAAACAGACTCTGCCTGTTGGTGGGAAGTGAACAACTTTTTGTAAGCTCACGTGGAACTGAAAACCATTTTGGAACACACAGTTGGCATAGTGATGATGTCCTATAATATGGACAGTCAGCCAGACGCAGTGGCACGCATCTATAATCCCAGTGACTCAGGAGGCTGAGGCAGGAGGATCACAAGTTGAAAGCCAGCCTCAGCAACTTAGCAAGGCCCTGTCTCAAAATATAAAATAAAAATAGCTGTGGATGTGGTTAAGTGGTTAGATGTCCTTGGTTTAATCCCTGGTACTACATACATACATAAAATATAGTTTCTTTCTTTTTTGGGGGGGGTACCAGAGACTGAACTCAAGAGCATTTGACCACTGAGCCACATCCCCAGCCCTATTTTATATATTATTTAGAGACAGGGTCTCATTGAGTTGCTTACCACCTCACTTTTACTGAGGCTGCCTTTGAACTTGCAATCCTCCTGCCTCAGCCTCCCAGGGGATTACAGGCAGCCTGGCCTGTAACCACACCCGGCTCTTTTTTTTTTTTTAAGAAAATTATTGCATAGTTTGTCTTGCTTGAACAAACTCACCTGCACAAAACCCAGCCCCGGTCCAAATAACTCCACAGTCAAGAATTGTTGAAGGAAAATGGCTACAGATTTCCTAAAAGAGGCCAATTTCATGTGTGGACTCAAATGGTGTTTAGTTCACAGGCTTTGAGGTGGCCTCTTCTTATTCTCCAACACAAAGCTTGTGAAAAATTGAGGAAAATGTAAACACTTCAATGATAGAAAGTCTAATGGGAATAATTCCCCAGAGTGAACTGGATCAAGAAAAAACTACACAAAATTTCCCTCATGACAAACTCAAGCTGGGTGATGGCTGAGAGTGGATTGGAACAAAGGTGTGGATGGAGAGCTACGAAGAGCAGGTCTGAGCTCTAGACGGTAAGCGAAGACCAATGTTCCTGTTACTCTGGTGACATCACCAACCAGCTCAAAACTCGGTGCTGTCCAACAGTAGAAATCATTTGTTATGTCTTAGAATTTTTGTGGGCTAGAAATTCAAGCAGGGTAGAATTCAGCTCTGTTCTACAGTGTCCAGTGCCTCAGATGGGAGACTGAAAACTAGGGGCTAGAATCATCTATGGGCTTCTTTACTCATATGTCTGGTGGTCAGTGCTGGCCCTTGATAAGAAGCCTCACTAGACTAGGCTCCTTACAGCTGGATTTCTGTTGTTCTTCTTGGTTGTACATGACAGAAGAGTATATTTTGACATATCATACATACATGGAGTATAACTTCTCATTCGTTTGTTTTTTGGGGATTGGCTTATTTCACTTAGCATGAGAGTCTCCAGTTCCATCCCTTTACCGGCAAATGCCATCATTTCATTCTTTTTTATGGATGAGTAATATTCTACCATGTGTATGTACCACATTTTCTTTATCCATTCATCTGTTGAAGGGCACCTTGGTTGGTTCCATAGCTCAGCTCTTGTGAATTGAGCTGCTATAAACATTGACTTACAGCTGGATTCAAAGGGAAAGTGCCCCATGAGAGAAAAAGAGCTGTGCAGAAGTTGTATCGTCTTATACAACGTGATTTGTCAGATTTAAACGTTAATTTTAGCGCTTCAGTACTCCTTAACCTCCAACCCCCTCAATAAAATGATTTGACTTCCCTCCCCCCCAAAAAAAAACCTTTTCCAAATGTAGCATCATTTCATAATTCAAATCAATGTGTGTGTGCTCTGGATCTACAGCACTGAGCCTCCACTTTAGCAATGCTACTCAATATCAATTATCTAAACACTCATCTGCATCTCTGTGGAAGAAATGAGCTGAAGCAACCCCTGAGCTTTCGGTCCTCAGGAGAGAGGACAGTTGGCTGAGTTTCCCTTAAAGCTAAATCTGCAGAATCACCGGATGGGGGAAGGGACTGGAGGAATGAAGAGTTCCATTAATGGCCCCCGTCAGAGTGACCATTGCAAAAACCCAAGAAGCCTCTATAGGCACCTGTTGGAGTTAACTGAAGGATCCAACAAGTTTTCCAGTGACCCAGATCCCTGTGACTTAAGCCTGGTTTCTGCCAATTCCACTGAAACAGCTGTCACTCACAAAAAGACGGGGCTGGGGGAAGGGCACTTGAAAGGCTGCAGAGCCAGCCCAGGCCCTGCCCCTCCTCTCTCCACTGGCAACACACCCAGAGGTCCTTGGGGAGAAGTACAATAAGAAAACACCTGTGAATTCCTTTTCTCTCTTATAAAAGATTTCGTTTG
Source organism: Marmota marmota marmota (assembly GCF_001458135.2). Classification (NCBI taxonomy): domain Eukaryota; kingdom Metazoa; phylum Chordata; class Mammalia; order Rodentia; family Sciuridae; genus Marmota; species Marmota marmota. The sequence goes on from NW_026006595.1 coordinate 2,362, forward strand.
CTCCACCTGACCCCAGGGCATGGCCAGATGGATGGAGGCCTGGGGTGGTTTCTCTGTTCTTGGCTGGGTTCCCTTTGCCAATTAATCACTGTACCCCAGACCTGACAAGCTCTGTTCTTTGCTGATGCTCATCCTCTGGCTGTTCTTGGCGATTCCTCCAAAGCCTTCCCCAGATGCAAGAAGTTTTCAGTGTTTTTATTCTTCCCCATCATTCCCACTCCAGTGTTGGCCGACTCCTAGACAAAGACCTGGACTCCCTCCCACATCCAGACGGTGAGCCGAAACCTTGAGGATCGGACTGGAGTCCCCCAGCTCGGTGACCTACTAGCTTGGCCACTGTGGACATGTCACGTGACCTCTCGAAGCTTCCAGATCCTTGGAAAGAACTTATGGTGTCAAAACAAAGTTAATAAGGGACTGAGTTTAAAGATCTTAATTGGCTTTATGTTGAATTCTAGAATTGAGAAACAAGGCTTCACTCCACTGTAGAGTGTTCAACCAGGCTGAGCAGAAGAGCTCAGTTTTTATAAACAGAATGGCTAGAAAAAGCAGAAACCAAGGACCGAGCAGTGTGGTGATTTTGAAATTGCTCTCCTTGTTGAGGCCAGGCCAGGAGACAGAATGATAGAGAAATAGCTAATTGGTTAACATCATATTACTTCAGGTTACTTTTGGCTTAGGATTAAAGGATTAAAGGATGTAAGGATTAAAGCAGAGGGAACTTCATTGTCATGCGGAGTGATTGACTTGTTTGGGAAATTTAGCTGTGATCCCTGCACTTGTGACCTAGTGGGGGAGGAGCTGGGCTGCATACCTGTACAAGACAGAGAGTCCCAGGTCCTTCCCCAGGCCTGGGGAGTCAGAGGTGGCCCAGAGGACGTCTTCTGTCTGCTTTTCTTCAGGTGTATTCCGGAAAATTCCAACGTACACTCAAAAGTCTGAGAAGCCCTTGATGGAAGGAAATTGCAGATGGAATTATCATTCTTTTTTGGTGGTGGGGGGAGGGTACTGGAGATTGAACTCAGCACTGAGCCCCATCCCCAGCCCTATTTTGTATTTTATTTTGAGACAGGGTATCGCTAAGTTGCTTAGGGCCTCACTAAGTTGCTGAGGCTGGCTTTGAACTTTCAATCCTCCTGCCTCAGCCTCCCGAGCCCCTGGGAATACAGGTGTGTGCCCCCGTGCCTGGTTGTAATTATCATTCTTGTTTGGAGAAGCAGAGCTGTTCTCCAAGCAGCCTAAAAGACAGGCAGATGATCTTCTAAAAGTTTCTTGTCTTGTGATGATCCTATCTGATCTTGGACATTTCTCATCTTCTCATGTCCAATGAACCAGAATCCATGCTCCAAGGGGGGCCTGTCATCTTCTCCTTAGACATCAATCCCAACGAGGACAGAGGGAACATGAACATTCCCATTCCAGTCGAATGGCAGTGTCATCCTCAGGGAGGCACCACAGGGTCCCCTCCAGGAGTCACAAGAGGGGAGCCAACTACAACAGTCTGTGCCCCAGCCTCTCCCCACAGATATATGTGGGAGAGTCAGAAGAGCAACCCAAAACCTGAGCTATGCCAGATGCCGAGGGTCAGCTGGGGGAGAGCAGAGGAGACCAAAGATGGAAGCGAAGCGAGGTAGACTCTCTATGAGAAGCCTCATTTCATTTTGTGACCCTTTCCCAAACACAAAGAGCCCCATTCAGGGACTCACTAGGCACTCAGCGCTTCCGGATGTTTTCTGGTTTCAGACACAAGGCAGATGGAGCCTAAAAGAAGATTAAAGGTAGGAGGATGAACTGCCTGGATCTACAATTGCATTTTTCTCTCCACTCAGGAGCTTGGTGGCAGAAAAGAAAAGATTTTTTCCTTCCAGAGAAAGATGGGGTTGTTGGGCTGGGCACAGTAGCACACACCTGTTATCCCAGTGGCTCAGGAGGCTGAGGCAGGAGGATCGCAAGTTCAAAGCCAGCCTCAGCAATTTAGTGAGGCATTAAGTGACTTAGTGAGACCCTGTCTCTAAATAAAATATAAAAAGGGCTGGGGATGGGGCTCAGTGATTAAGCACTCTGGGGGTTCAAGCTTCAGCATCAAAAAACAAAACCAAAAAAGCATGGGAACAAAACAGGCATCGATGATCCTCATCAATGTGAACTGCTGACTTGAGGGGATGTTGGTAGACATCACCTGTGTGTGGTAGAGGGGACAGAGGTTAGTACTAACCAGTCTATTTCTCAAATGCCCATTTCTTGAAGAGTTCAGCAGGCTTCTGGGAACGTTTGGAACCTTCTCCAGATGGCAAAACCTAGAGTTATTTTAAGGGGATGGTTCTAGAATCATTTCAAAGCTCTTGGTGCAGCAGACGTTTGCAGGTTCTGTAGCTGCCAAGGACTGAACCAGGGTGACCATGCTCCCA
>NW_026006596.1:0-4766 GCF_001458135.2 Marmota marmota marmota
TTCGGGTTATAGTTAGGGTTAGGGTAAAACCCAGAATTATCACTAGAGTTAGGTCTAGGGGTAGGTTAGAGTTTGTGTTAGGTTACGGTTTATCATTAGGGCTAGGGATAAGTTTTTGTTTAGGTCTAGGGATAGAGATATGGCTAGATTTAGGATTAGGTTTAGGTCTATGGCTAGTGTTAGTGTTAGGTTTAGGTATAGTTTTATTGCTAGTGCTAGTGTTAGGGTTTGGTTTATGGTTAGGGTCAGGTTTAGACGTACAGTTATCGTTAGGGTCATAATAAATATCAGGGTTAGGTTTAGGGTTTGGGTTATGGTTAGAGATAGAATGAGGGCTAGGGTTAGGACTAGTAATAGGATGAGGGTTAGGGTTAGGGTAAGGATTAGTGTTAGGATTAGGGTTAGCATTAGGGTTAGGGTTAGCTTAGGGTAAGTGATAGGATTAGAGCTAAAGTTATGGTCAATGAATGGACTAGGGTTATGATTTGGGCTAGATATAGGATTAGTGTTAGGACTAGGTCTAGTGGTAGGGCGAGGTAAAACATTTAGAGGTAGGGTTAGTGTTAGGGTCAGATTAAAGGTCAGAGTAATTTTAGGGTAAGGGTTTGGCCTCAAATTAGGGCTAGGATTAGGGCTAGGTGTAGGGTTAGGTTTTGGTTTAGGTTAAGTTTTAAAGTTAGGGCTATGGCTCGGTTTTGTTTTAGGGCTAGGGCTATGGTTAGGGCTAGTTTTTGGCTTAGCATTAGGTTTAGGGCTAGTTTTAGATTTAGGTTTAGGCTTAGGGTTAAAGTTAGATTTAGATTTAGGATTAAATCTAGGGTTAGGTCTAGGGCTAAGGATAGGGCTACTATTAGGTCTTGGTTTATGTATAGGATTAGGGTTATGATAAGGGATAGGGTTTGAACTAGGAATAGGGCTAGGGTGAGAGAGAGAGTTAGTCTTATGGCTAAGCTTAGTGTTTGGTTAGGTATAGGGCTTAATTAGGGCTAGAAATAGGGCTAGGTTTATGGTTATGTTTAGGCCTAGGGTTAATTTTAGGCTTAGTGTTAGGTTTTGTGTAAAGAATGGGATTAGAGCTAGGGATAGGGCTAGTGTGAATGATAGAATTAGGGTTAGGGATAGGGTTTCATTAGAGTTATGATTAAAGATATGTTTAGGTCTAGGCTGAGGGCTAGGGTTTGTTTTACGGTTAGGTCTAGGATTAGTGTTAAGGGGAATGTCAGGTCTAGTGTTACAGTTAGGCATAGTTTTAGGGTTGGATTTATAGCCTAACAGAGTGTATGTGTTAGGTTTCGAATAGGGGTCAAATTTAGAGCTAGGGGTATTATTAGGGTCAGGGTCAGATTTATTTATTTATTTATTTATTTATTTATTTATTTATTTAAGGTTAGGGTTTAGCGTTAGGGCTTGAATTAGCATCAGGGTGTGTGTTATTGTAATGATAGGGGTTGGTTTAGGGTTCAGGTTAGATTTAGCATAATGGATAGGGTTACGGTTAGGGATAGGGTCAGATTTACATCTAGGGTTAGCATTATATAGCATTATAAATAGGGTAATGTTTATGGTAATTGATAAATTCGAGCTAAATTTAGGGCTAGGGTTATGAATAGGATTAGGGCTAGGGTTAGGGTTAGGGTTATGGGTTTGTTTTGTGTTAAGGTTAGGGCTAGAGTTACGGCTAGGGCAAATGTCAGGTCTATGATTATGGCTAGTGATAGTTTTAGGGTTAGGTTTATGGCTAGGCTAGTAAAAGGGTTAGTTTTAGGGGTAGGGTCAGGGTTAGACCTAGGTATTTATCATGAGAATGGGCAGACTTAGGGTTTAGGTTTGGTTAAGGTTTAGGTTTAGGGCTTGAATTAGCATTAGGGTTAGAGTTAGTGTAATGATAGGGTTAGGTTTAGGGTTCAGGTTAGGTTTAGATTAATGAAATAGGTTAGGTTTAGGGATAAGTTTATGGTTATGCCTAGGGTTACCATTAGAGTTATTGTTATGGTTAGGGTAATGGATAGGGTTATAGCTAGTGATAGGGCTAGGGTTATGGTTAGAATTCTGGCTAGGGTTAGGGTAATGTTTAGGGCTATGTTCTGGGTTAGGTTTAGGGTTAGGGTTAGGTGTAAAGCTATGGTTAAGGCTTGGATTAGGGCTTGGTTTTGGGTTTGGTTAGGGCTTGGATTAGGGCTTGGTTTTGGGTTTGGTTAGGGCTAGGATTAGGGCTATGTTAAAGTATGAACTAGTGTTGAAATTAGTGCTAGTTTTAGAATTAGGGTTAGGGCTAGGTCTCGTGTTACATTCAGGTTTAGGGTTAGGGTGATGTTTAGAGCATGGGTGATTTTTAGGGTTAGTGTCAGAGTCAGGGTTAGTTTTAGGGTTAGGGTTAGAACTCAAATTAGGGCTAAAGTTAGTATGAGTTGTATGGTTAGGGTTTGGTTTAGGTTGAGGGTTAGAAATATAGGGTTTTTTTTGGTTTAGTTTTGTTTTTAGGGCTAGGGCTACGGTTATGAGTAGATTATGGATTAGCATCAGGGTTAGGACTAGTGTTAGGTTGAGGTTTAGGCTTAGGGTTAGGGTTAGATTTAGAGTTAGGGTTAGATCTAGGGTTAGGGCTAGCGTTAGAGTGAGGGTTAGGCTTATGGTAACGAATATGGTTAGAACTAGGCATACGGCTGGGGCGAGAATTAGTGTTAGTCATAGTAGTAGTCTTAGGGTTAGGGTTAGGGTTAGGGCTAAATTAGGGCTAGGATTAGGGCTAGAGTTAGGGTTAGAGTTAGAGATAAATTAGGGCTAGGATTAGGGCTTGGGTTAGTGTTAGGGTTAGTGAAACATTATGGCTAGTTTTATGGCTAGGGTTAGTGTTAGGGTTAGAAAAAGGGTTGGGCTAGAGTTAGGGTTAGCATTGGTGTGAATGTTCAGTTTAGGGGAATGGGTGGGGTTATAGCTACCTTTAAGGATAGGGTGAGGTTTAGAATTAGGGTTAGGCCTAGGGTTATGTTTCAGTTTATGATTAAGGCTAGGTTTAGGGCTAGGTTAAGGGCTAGGGTTTCTGTTAGGGTTATGGCTAGGAACAGGTCTAGGACTAATATCAGGTATAGGGTAAACTTTAAAATAATTTTAGGGTTAGGTTATGGATAGGTCTAGTGTAAGAGTTAGGTTTAGGTTAAAGGTCAGATGTAGTTTTAGGGTTATTATTAGGGTCAGGGTCAGCGTCAGGGTTTGCATTTGGTTTAGCTAAAGGTTTAGGGTTAAGGCTCGAATTAGCATTAGGGTTAGGTTTAGGATTAGGGTAATGGATAGGGTTTAGTTTAGGTTTCATTTTAGTTTTAGGGTAATGGTTGAGTTAGGTTTAGCAATCGGGTTATGGTTACCAATAGGGTTAGGGTTATGTTTAGTGTAATGGATATGTTTATAGCTAGGGTTAGGGTTAGGTTATGGTTTGGATTAAGTCTAGGATTAGGGTTAAGTTTAGGGATAGGTCTATGGTGTGATTTGGGATAAGTTTTAGGGTTAGGTTAAGTATTAAGTTTAGGGCTAGGAATATGGTTAGGTTAGAGTAAGGTTTGGTGTTTGAGCTAGGTTTAGGTCTAGGGCCAGTGTTAGGTTTAGGTTTAGGTCTAGGTTTACATTTATGGTTAGAGTTAGGTTTAGTGTTATAGATAGGGTTTTAATTAGGGTTAGGTTTAGGTTAATGGATATGATTAGAGCTAAAGTTCAGGCTAGGTCTAATGTTAGGATTAGGGCTAGGGTTAGGGTTAGGGTTTAGGATAGAGCTAGGGTTATGTTTAGTGTAAAGGTTAGGCTTTGAGCTAGGGTTAGGTCTAAGGCGAAGTTTAGGTTAGAGCTAGGTTTAGGGCTAGTGTTATGCTAAGTGTTATGCTTTGAGGTAAGTTTAGGCCTAGGATTAGGCCTAGGTTTTTTGTTAGGTTTAGGACTAGGGTTAGGACTATGGGTAATGTAAGAGCTAGGGTTATGTTTAGGGCTAGTTTTAGGGTTGGGTTATAGCTAAGTCTAGTGTTAGGTCTAGGTTTTGGGTTAGTGTCAGGTTTAAGGCTAGGTTCAGTGTTAGAATCAGGTCAGTTTTGGGGATAGGATTAGGCTTTGGGTTAGATCCAGAATTAGGACTTGGTTCAGGTCTAGGTGTAGGGTAAGTGTTCGGTTTAGGTTAAGGGTTATTGTTAGGGCTAGTTCTAGGTTTTTGTTTAGGTCTAGGGCTAGAGTTATACCTATATTTAGGATTAGCTTTGGGTCTAGTTCTAGTGTTAGGCTTAGGAATAGGTATAGGTTTACCAGTAGGAATAGTGTTAGTGTTTGCTTAGGGTTAGGGTTAGGGTTAGACTTAGGCTTACTGTTAGTTTGAGATGAGTGTCATGGTTGGGTTTAAAATTATGACTAGTATTATGGTTAGAGTTTAAGTTAGGCTAAGGATTAGGATTAGGACTAGGCTTAGCATTAGAGTAAGGGTTTGGTTTAGTGTAAGGAATAGAGTTAGAGTTAGTGTTAGGGCTAGTGTTAGGGTTAGGATTAGGCCTAGTATTAAATAGGGTTGGGGCTAGGATTAGGGGTAGAATTTGTGTTAAGGTTAGGGCTACAGTTAGGACAATGACTAATGTATGAACTAGGGTTATGATTAAGGCTAGTTTTAGGGTTAGATTAAGGCTAGATATAATGTTAGTGTTAATTTAATGTTAGGGTGATGTTTAGAGCTAGGATTAGTGGTAGGGTCAATGTCAGGGTCAGGGTTACTTTTATAGTTAGTTTTAGGGTTAGTTGTA
>NW_026006597.1:0-4764 GCF_001458135.2 Marmota marmota marmota
TTTTTTTTTTTTTTTTTTTTTTTTTTTTTTTTTTGGTAGCAGGCATTGAACCCAGGGGGACTTAACCAGTCCTTTTTATTTTATTTTTTTTTTATTTTGAGACAGGGTCTTGCTCAGTTAGGACCTTGCTAAATTGCTGAGGCTGGTTTTGAATTTGTAGTCCTCCTGCCTCAGTCTCCCTAACTGGTGGATTACAGGTGTGCACCACCTCACCTGGCCTGAATGTATATCTTTACCCAGCCTAGCAATATGCCGTAACAGCTCCCGGTCAAGCACACTATCATGAAAGTGAACAACCAATATAATACCGTGTACTGAGTTTGTAGGCTATGATAGTTTGTAAGCTATGTAGGTTAGGTGGATTAAATGTGCATTTAACTTATAATCCTTTCACCTTGAGCCCATTGGGCCCTAACCCTGTTGGAAGTCAAAGAGTTACCTGACTTCTATGCACCTCTTACCTATCCAGAGGTTTAGAAAATGATTAGCTGAATACAATGTTCACTCTCCTATACTTGTTTCAAATAGTCCACAAAAGCTAAGTAGGCTCAATGTAAAAGTGTTTTTAATGCTTATTTGATACATAGATAAGAAATTAGCCAAATAAAAAAAAGAAGCAATAAAAATATTTTTTTTCTGATTCTTTAAATAAATTTGAGGGTTACAAGAATCTGTAAACCTTCTAAGAGTAACAAATGATATTATTTAACAATCTGGAAACTGCTTCTAAATTTCTTATAGATCATCTGATGAAATATACAATTTTGAGGATGAATTGCTGAGGTAGCGTCCACTTTATGGATGAAAAACATGGAGGAATGACTGGAAAAGTGTCACATTGTTTCTAAGATGGCTGGGTGTAATTGAACCATTCCTTATTGAGGTACAAAGTAGTTCTGGTGTGAACTACTTTGTTAAGATGTTCAGCCAACAATAGGACATTTTATTTTAAGACAAACTTGCAAGTGAACAGTTACCATGAGTTTTAGTTAGGTGTAGACTGATTGAAAATTTGTAATGAAAACATAATGAAAGATAAAAACAAGCTTTTATCACAATCAGTGTTTTCCTTTAGAAGAATATCTGTTTAAAAATTCCTATCTTATGGGAATGGGCATATGACTGTGTTAGAAACTACTTACTGTCCCTAAGAATCATCACCCCTACTTCATGTAAGGAATAGAAATGGACCAGTCCCAACTGTGAGCAAGACACATGGTAGAAGCTTCATTTTTCATCCTCTGTCATAGCTGGTAAGAATTAATAAATTTTTACTAATTCAAAGTGATGTGTGTAATGCATTGACATGTATTTAAAATAAATTGCTTGCCTTCTTTCCTTTTCTAATAAGGCATAATGTGAACAAGGTGCTCCTAGACCAGCTATGGTCATACCAGCTGAGGGCAATACACTGAGGAACTTAGCAACAAGACAAAAAGCTTGAGAGTGCAAAACAAAGCCACTTGCCCACCATGGTTCCTTGACTACATCAGTCTCTTTGCACAACGGAAATGCACTATTATCTTGTTTGACCACTATATTTTGAAATGATTTTATAACAGAAAACAACATATATTTTTAATTAAAAATCTTTAAACTATACATAGACTTGATGACTCCCTTATGATACATTTTTCATCATAAAACTATTTTTAAGAACAATAACAATATAGAATGGTGTTGCTAAAATTTGGGTTACAGTGTCTCTTGAAGGCTCAATTATTAAGGACTTGATCCCCAGACTGTGGTGCGATTGGGACGTGGCAAATTATCAGGAGGTCAGACCTAGTGAAAGGAAGTTAGGTCATTGAGAACATACCCTTGAAGGATCCCCGGCCTCTGCTCTCTCTTTCTCTCTCTGCTTTCTGGCCACCATAAAATGTGGAGTGTTTCTTTACCACATGCTCCCACAAGGTATTTTGTCTTACCGCAAGTCCCCAAACAACAAAGCCAAACAACCATGGATTGAAATCTTCCCTCTTTTTAAATTAATATTCTCAGATATTTTGTGACAGTGCCAGAAACCTGACTGACATTAAATTGCCTTAAAATTATTAGAAAGTAGAGTTATATGTCTTTTATGTGATCATCAAATAAAAACTAGCAGACTATTCTTTGTAAAATTTGAGAGTTCTTGGGTAACATTACTTTATCAACAATATTTCAACATACTTTATCAACAACTCTACTGTGTTTTCTGTCTTACTTTCAACATAGAAATGTAGCTCTTTCTTTATTAATTTTTCTATGAAATTTGACAGATATGGTTTCCAATGGTAACTTTAAAAATAATGTTCCTGCTAAAGTACTAGTTAATAAGCTATTGATAATAAAATTGGATGAAATTTTGATAATTATAACTAACTCAGAGCTGATAAAATATTTTAAAAGGAAGAAAAGTCATGTAAAGAGCATAATTTCATTTCATGGCTGACAAATTTTCTTTTTAATCTGGGAGCATGATATTTTATGTCTAACTCTATATAGTATAAAGGGAAATACACCAGGGAATTAGTTTGTTGCCACTATACTTTCCATATTGTAAAATATACTTGGGAGAATTTGTTGAACTATATATAAGCAAAGGTATTCTAAATATTATTTTTGTGAAAAATTATCAGAAGTTTTGAATACACAGATAAATTATGTGATATAAAGCCATAGGTCTGAAACATAGTCCACATGTTAATAAGTTTCACTAGAAGAAAGAAAGAAAAGAAGACATAGAGCAAGGGTGGGCAGAATAAAGAAATATTTTCCATTGAAGTGATGCTGATAGTTCTAAGTTTATCTACCTATTACTTTTAGAGCTTTTATAATGTTATAGAGACTTTAGGAGTTGAAGATAAAACATAGACATAAAGTTCCTGACTCTGTGGAACTTCCTTTCTATTAAGTATAAGTGCAGGACAACATAGTAGTCAAAACACATATTAAGATTGTGACAAAATGCTGTACGGGAAAATAGGATCAAGAATCCTTTGAGTTGAGTTTCAATTAGAAGTACTGACAGGGTACCTATAAAACACTTACACTGGAGCAAAGTTCTGGAGGAAATTATTAGTTAGCAGATGAAACACACAGAATGTTACCTATAGAAGCAAAAAGTGAAAGTCAGATTCCGCTAGTGTCTGAAGATGGGGCTAACACCATTCATAGAGAGTTTGGTCACGTGGTATTATGAAAGAGTAGTTGAGAAGGTGTCTGGAAGGCCCAGTTTGGGCTTTGGGTCTCTCTGTCTACTGGACATCTAGCTGGCAACACTGAGCAGGCCAATGAGTTCAAGCCAGAAGGTAAGGGCAGTGGCCAGGGACAGATGTGTAATCTTGGTGATCATCAGCATGAAGGTGGATTGTGGCAGGGGAGGTTGCCAAGGAAAGGAGTTCAGGAAGAAGAAAGAGCAATTGCAAGGTCTGGACCCCAACACATTGCATTATTCAAAAGTCAAGGAAGTGAGGAGGATTCAGGGATTGAGATTGGGAGACCTCTGTTAGTGAGGGAAGAAGAGAACCAGAAGCATGAGTGGTTCTGGAGGCACATTAGATCTTGGGTGGAAGATATACTAGTGATCAATGAGCCACTGAGTTAAATGCTGCTAACATGTTAAAAAAATAAGATGTAAGCATTGACTACTGGGTATAAGTGGTTCTGTGGTTCTAAAGAGGTGCACAATATTTACAAATATCATCAGATATCCAGATATCTATTTTATATTATTTAACAATGAAAATATTATTTTATATCAGCAAATGTTTTTAATTTCAGGCATATAATATCCTGAAATCAAAACAATAGTTCTGTCTTTCTCTTAGAATTTTTAGGTAATGCTATTTTTAAGAATAATGCTCTTAAGCATTGTGAAAACATGTCTGAGAAAATGAATAATTATTTATTATACCTTATCTAATCTACTATAAAATGGAATTACATCATTATTTTAAATTTCAGTAAGAAAATAATGTTGCCATTCAAACTACGGCTTGGCATTGATTGTACAATGCCATTGATTTCAGAAAACTTAAAATAAGAAAAAATGCCCATATTAAGACTTATGAAATATTACTGTATTAACTTTTTATAACTACACTAAGATATCCATTCTATTTACATGATAAAGAATGAAACAAATGATAAATATTATAATCTATAGTGCTTTTGAGGAATAAGAAACTGTTCCCATCAAACAATAAACAGTATACTTAATTAGATTTTTCCTCCCTGCGTGGTGGTTAAAATTCTGTAAAATATCAGGATAGCAGAAAATATAGGAATTGTCAAATAAAACAGTAAAATTAGATAAATTTGTGTGCTATAAATAATTATTGAACAATTAATTTATTGTTATAGGTCACTACTTATAAATATGCTTTAAATTTTAAAATGTATGTGAAATAATTACTAACATTTATAAAATTAAGTTTATAAGATCATTTTTAATGCTTGCTAAAATAAGGAGAAAAATATTTGATTTGATTTAATTTAAAACAATTGAGCCACCACTGTGGATGACAATTCATTGATTTATTCTGTTAGAGTCTGTAAACAAGTCAAAATAACACCTGGCATTTAGCCAGGGGAATGTTAGAGTTCGTAAACAAGTCTGGATGGTGCCTGGCAAAATGCCAGAGGGAGTGGTTTAAGAAGTAACAAAAGCGAGCCATTAAGTGTAGAGATTCCTGGTTGGTTGACTGATGTATCTAGTTTATGCTAATTAGATAAGCTCTGTGGAATGTATAAATACTGCTCCTGTCCTGCAATAAACGG
>NW_026006598.1:0-4763 GCF_001458135.2 Marmota marmota marmota
ATCAGAATCAATCCAGATATCTCTTTAAAATCCAAATCCTCTTCTTTTTGTTCACAACATTGACTGTAGTGTTTTCTACCAGTTCTCCTCTACATGAATCATATGCTTCAAACAACACCATTAGTTCATTGAGCTCTGCTACAAGTTGAACTGTGTCTCCCAGATTTATATGTTGAAGTCTGATCTCTAGTACCTTTTAATTGGACCTCATTTGGAAACAAAAACATTGGAGATATAATTATTTATGGTAAGGACATACTGTGATAAGAACATAATCCAATATTACTGGTGTCTTTTTAATAAAAAGGAGAAAGGTGTACACTGAGAAGCACATAGGGAACACACCATCAAGTATGAGGGCAGAGATCTGGGTGATGCAGCAGAAGCCAAGGAACACCAAAGACAGACAGAACACCAGCAGCTATGAAAGAGGCACATTTCTCTTGCACATCTTATGAGTAACCAATTCTACAGACACCTTGATCTTAGACTTCATGTCTCCTTCGACACAACAGTTGATTTTTCTGAGGCAGAATTGATTTGAAGATAGGAGTCCTAAAATTCTGTTGGTAGGAGTTCTGAACTATCCTTATATTCTCCAGTTTGAATAAAGATTTCCTATCCCCTACTATCCCCCCTCCCCTTCCCTCTCATCTTCCCTCTCTACCCCATCTGCTGTTGTTTAATTCTCTCCCTTGTTTTTTTTTCCCCTTTCCCCTCACAAACTCTTATACGTAATTTTGTGTAACAATGAGGGTCTCCTTCCATTTCCATAGTTTCCCTTCTCTCTCCCTTTCTCTCCCCCCACTCGTCTCTGTTTAATGTTAATCTTTTCCTCATGCTCTTCTTCCCTGTTCTGATCTTAGTTGCTCTCTACAACAGTCATTAATATGGTATTATGTAAAAATGTGGATGTGTAACCGATGTGATTCTGCAACTTGTATTTGGGGTAAAAAATGGGAGTTCATAACCCACTTGAATCAAATGTATGGAAGATGATATGTCATGAGCGTTGTAATGTTTTGAACAACCAATAAAAAAAAAAAAAGATTTCTATGCCATTTTAAATTCAAGTCAAATTTCAGACTATTACTAATATAAAATGTAGGCAAGTAGGATGCAGCTTGACATGAAATGGAAACATAATATATTATAAATATTTATTATTTAATAATATTAATCTCAGTAATCTTGTATTATTCCTTCCCCACCCTACCAAGCTGGTACCAGTCATCAAACATTTATAAATTGTACAGCTTGCATTAACTTTTCCCCTTTTCTCCCTGGTACCATCCGAAAGTGGCCATTTGCTTATTTCTAAACTACTGTAATAATCCATGTTTCTCTTCCAGTCCTTTTAATCTTTTTTTGTAGATTAATTTTCTAAGTGGAAGTTTTCAAATTCTCCTGAGCCCTAAGATTCTTTGTCATTCTCAAGGAGATTGTGAGGAGTGGGATATGGAGAATGGTAGATCTTAAATCTTTCTACAACTGGAAAACTGTGCTTCTGTTTATTTTGTGTACTATTTGTGATTCTGTTTATTTTATTTACCTTTCACAGTGTGTTTGAAAAAGGACTATATAGCAACTATAGGTCTTTAAAGGCACAAGCATTGGCTATCATCAGAATCAATCCAGATATCTCTTTAAAATCCAAATCCTCTTCTTTTTGTTCACAACATTGACTGTAGTGTTTTCTACCAGTTCTCCTCTACATGAATCATATGCTTCAAACAACACCATTAGTTCATTGAGCTCTGCTACAAGTTGAACTGTGTCTCCCAGATTTATATGTTGAAGTCTGATCTCTAGTACCTTTTAATTGGACCTCATTTGGAAACAAAAACATTGGAGATATAATTATTTATGGTAAGGACATACTGTGATAAGAACATAATCCAATATTACTGGTGTCTTTTTAATAAAAAGGAGAAAGGTGTACACTGAGAAGCACATAGGGAACACACCATCAAGTATGAGGGCAGAGATCTGGGTGATGCAGCAGAAGCCAAGGAACACCAAAGACAGACAGAACACCAGCAGCTATGAAAGAGGCACATTTCTCTTGCACATCTTATGAGTAACCAATTCTACAGACACCTTGATCTTAGACTTCATGTCTCCAAATTTATGAGACAAAATTGCTTATTTAAGACACCCTGTTTATAGCCCTTTGATATACTGCCCTAGCAATATGACATATGAACCCATCTCTATGCCTTTGTTCCCACTGCAGATTTCATTGCAGATTCTTTGCCTGGTTAAGAAGTAGCCTAAGCTTCACAACCATCACAGTTTATCAGCTGCCTAAGCTCTTTGCAAACTTTAATTTTTTGAAAACCAAATGCTATTTAATAATTTATCTGAAAAATATCATGTTATTTTATTGATTACTTGAAAATAAAGGCCAGAATCTAATTAATGCTATATATTTAAATAGAGACAAACTGGAGTGTTATTATGATTGCTATCATTAACAGAGTTTATCTGTAGTTGTTTAGAATGTACATGCTGGCTTTGGGAATACAGAGTGATGAAGGTTATAGCAAGTTAAAATAATACCTAGTATCAACAAGGATAAAGAAAACACTTTCTAACATAATAAATAATGTATTTGAAGTCCTGATATGAATTGAGACAGGGAGTGGTTGGATCTTTCTGCTTCTTACTATTTTGGTGATATTCTTCTTGCTTTGTTTATGGATTATTTTTGTTTTACTGGGGAAAAAGGACTTAATTAGAGTTGACTGCCTTCACAAAGTCCATGCATACTAATAGCATGTACAGAATTTCAAGATCACTTCAAGAACCCTTGCTTTAATCATTAAAAATTGTTTAGCCTCATTCAGGTTCTCAATGACCTCTTAAATTCAAAATCTAATATTCTATTTTCTCGGCTGTTTCTACTTGGTATCTGTAAAGTGTTCGACATGGCTGACCACTCTAAACAAATTATTTTCTCATTCAGCTTTTCTACTTCCTCCCTCCCCCTAAGTTTCTTCTTATTCATCAGACCCTCCCTTTTACCTCTGTTTTGCTGTTATTTCTATGATAAAAACCATGCTCCTCCTCAGCACAACCTCACTTTTTCCTACTAGCCTGTGTCATATTTGCCCTCTCTTTATGTTTATGATAAAAGCATGTCTATAGTTCATTGGAAATATTTTTTTCTTCATAACTTGGGTTTCTTGCAGTCAAGAATCTATACCTAACCTGACATTAACAAATCGGGGCATAACACATAGCATCTTTCAAATATTTTTTTTTTCAGAAATGGATGCATTTAGTTATAAAGGTTTGTCTTCTGCATGTACAGTTGCATGATTCAAAATAGGGCAAAATATTCAGTGATGATAAATAAATCTCATGCAGTAAATCTTCACCAAATGACAGAAATAGTACAAGTAATAATACATCTGAACAAGAAAAGGTATTATACTGAAGACAAAACCAAAAAAAAAAAAGAAAACAAACTGGAACTGTAGGGAACTGATACAATCATCTCCTTGGAGCCAAATCATGTTTTATGGTAGGCAGAGGAGCTGGAAATGGAAATTGAAGTGATCTGGGAAACAAGGCTCCCAGACCTTCCTTTATAAAGAAGAGTACAAAGTAGGTCAGCACATCTTAGAAAAGAGGAGACTGAGAGTACAGGCATTCAGAAGAGAAAGGAAAGAATAAATCCTTTAAAGCTCTGAAAGCTACCATCAAATGCAAGATAAAGGAAGTAAGAGGTGATAGCAATGTCAAGCAGCACAAAACAAGGACAAGGAGAACTGCATTTGTTGGAGACTTGGCTGCTGGGGAGGTTGCAAAAGATTTTCTGTGCTTTCTGGGAGGAAAAAGCAAGGGTGGGGATAGAGCAAAACTCTGAGAGAAACTCTTGCTGTGTTATACCTTTAGTCAGTTGGTGTTAGCGTCCAATGGCATTTAGAGTTAAAAGTCTGAAGTGAACCACTGCTGGGCTCATCTCCAAGTTCTGTGCCTTAGGAGATAGATAGCCTAGTACAACTTGTCTATCTACGAACCAGGTTACTTTTCTATCCTATGAGAACAATAGCAGCACTTACATCAAAACATTGTTGAAACAAAATAAAATAGAATATTTCAGGCTTTAGCACAAAGCCTGCATTGTTAAGTGCTCAGTAAACATTAGGTATTATTTTTAGTATTTAAAACTTATCATGTTTCAGACACTCTAGGAAGGATTTTTGGTCCTCAAATACATAGGTTTCCATGTAAAATAGCTCCTATTCTTTTATAATTTTATTAGTGGGGGACTGTAATTTATTAAGTATTTTATTCAAACTAAATGTCTTTTATAATTGAATCTGTTACATAACTCAATAGCAGTGATTATGTGTGGCAGGTGCAAGGTGGAATGAAGGAAAGAAAAACAATGGTGGGCAGGCATGGAAGATATACTGCACGCTTTTGCTAAAATGAGTTTTAGGGTGCGTTAAAACATATCTGATCAATGAACTTCTAATTCACAGCTTGTTGAGAATTTTTCTATAGCTCATGTAAATAATTTTAAAACAGAATACATATTTATACAATGTAGGTCATTTTTAAAAGTAAGAGATGATGAGGAAAGATTGTGCTATGAGCCAGGATAGACTCTCATCAAGTGCATACTATTTTCTTTTTCCTATCGTCTCTTATTTTTTTCCCCCTAGCTGGTCTGTCTTCCTTCCTTCCTTCCTTCTTTCCTTCCTTCCTTCCTTCCTTCCTTCCTTCCTTCCTTCCTTCCTTCCTTCCTT
>NW_026006599.1:0-4761 GCF_001458135.2 Marmota marmota marmota
TAACCTGAGGCTTAGCATAGATAGCTTTTACTATGTCGAGGTAAGTTCCTGTTATCCCTAGTTTTTCTAATGTTTTGAATATAAAGGGATGCTGTACTTTGTCGAATGCTTTTTCTGCATCTATCGAGATGATCATATGGTTCTTATCTTTAAGTCTATTGATGTGGTGAATAACATTTATTGATTTCCGTATATTCAACCAGCCTTGCATCCCAGGTATGAATCCTACTTGATCATGGTGCACAATTTTTTTGATGTGCCTTTGTATCCGATTCGCCAGACTTTTATTGAGGATTTTTGCATCTAGGTTCATCAGAGATATTGGTCTGTAGTTTTCTTTCATTGAGGTGTCTGTCTTTGTCTGGTTTCGGAATCAGGATGATGTTGGCCTCATAGAATGAATTTGCAGAGCTCCCTCTTTTTCTATTTCCTGAAATAACTTGAAAAGTATTGGTATTAATTCTTCTTTAAAGGTTTTGTAAAACTCCGCTGTATACCCATCTGGTCCTGGGCTTTTCTTGGTTGGTAGTCTTTTGATTGTTTCTTCTATTTCATCCATTGATATAGGTCTGTTTAAGTTGTGAGTATCCTCCTGACTCAGTCTGGGCAAATCATATAACTTAAGAAATTTATCGATGTCTTCCTCCTTCTGCATCTCTGCCTTTCTGCTGGCTTCATGGTTTGCCCTCTCACTGCTTTCCTGTCCAGATGCCCTCTACCCATTGTACCTTCACCCCACACTAGTGACAACTATATGGTACTGTAGTATGAATGTGCTCATATATTACTCTTCTTCATAATATATGCTAATCTTTTCAATATCCTATGCTTTATTTATTTTTACAAAGTTATTCCCCAGGCTACCCACTTCAGAATATCAACTTTATAAAACCAGATATTTTTATCTGGTGTATTTGCTGCCAAATCACCAGCACTCCTATAATGATCTAGCATAAAATAGGTAGCAAATAAACATCCTGAAAGATTGGGTTAAAGGAATAATACCTTTAAAATAACGCAGCCAATTGGAAAAAAAAAATTAGGGATGAATCTAACCACAGAGGTGAAAGCCCTCAACAACAAAAATCATACAACATTAAAGAAAGAAATTGAAGAAAACAGTAGAAGATGGAAATGCTTCCTCTGGTCATGGATAGGAAAAATAAATGTTGGTAAAATTGCTGCATTACAAAAAGTGATCTATGGATTCGGTGAAATCCCTATCAAAGGACCAATGACATTATTTACAGAATTAAAAATAACAAAAACAGTCTTAAAATTCTTATGGAAGAAAAAAGGCCCAGAGTAGTCAAAGCAATTCTAAGTAAAAAAAACAGTAGCACAAATTACGGAACCAGCATATGTTTCTATCAATGGATGAATGGATAAAAAAATGTGGCATGTATACACGGTGGGACTTTATTCAACCTTAAAGAAGGATGGAATTATATTGTTTATAGGAAAATAGATGGAATTTGAGAGCATATGTTAAGCAAAATAAGCCCAATGCAGAAAGTCCAGGGTCATGCATTTTATCTCATATGTGGAACCAAAAAAAAAAAAGAAAAGAAAAATGAGGTGGGAGGTGGGGTTAAATATCTCATGAAAGTAGAAGAAAAATGAATAGAGTAGTGGTAGAGAGGGTGTGGGGGAGCAGGCACTGGAGAGTGAAACTGACCTAATCATATTGTTCTATTTTGTTCATGTTGAATTGAATATATCACAATGAATCCCACTACCATGTATAATGATAATGCACCAATAAAAGTAAAGTACATCTCATTAAGTCAGAAACAAGAATCACAAAACAGCTATACATAACTTGCAGTTTTATATATGAGATTAGTAGAATTTCCTGCAGAAAGAATTTAAAAGTAGGAATCTCAATCTCAATGCACTGAAATATGCTTAGAAGTGAGACATTTTGATACACTCATGTTTTTAAGCACTCATATTTTATGACTTACCCATGAGTACTTTAGAAGGCTGAGGATTAAGTGGAACCCAAACCAACTTTTATTATCATTTTTTACTGTAGTAAAATATACATCACAAAATTTACCACTTTAACACTTTGAAATATATAATTCTCTGATATTAAACACACTCACAATATAGTACAATCATAAGCATCATTTATTTCTATAATTTTTCACCTTCCCTAACAGAAACTCTATACTTACGAAAAAATAAGTACTGATTATACCTTTCCTCCAGCCATCAGTAACTTCCATTCTGCTTTCTCTCTCAGTGAATTTCATTACTCTAGAAACCTCATATACATACAATCATATAATATTTTTTATGACTGGGTTATTCACTTGGTAAGTATCCTCAAGGTTCATCATCACTATAATTGTATCAGAAATTCATTTTTTTAATTAAATTTTTTTCATTGTATGTATATGGCGGATATTATTTATCCATGAAGCTACTCTTCCACAATTGTTTTCTTTCTCCTTTTAGATTATTGTCAACAATGCTGCTATGGCTATTGCTTTAATTACTCAGGGTGTAGACCCAGAAGTGGGATTGTTGTAGTATATGGCAGCTCTCTGTTTAAATTCTTGAGGAACAATCAAGCTTTTTTTCCTACAGTGGTTGTACCAGTTTATTTTCCCACATATCCAACAATACTTGTTTCCTCCCTTCCTTCCTTCATTTCCCCTTTATTTCTTTCTATTTTTGACAATAACCACCCTAATAAGCTTGTACAGTTAAACTGCAAGTAAGGTTCTAATTACAGGTCCAAAGCACTGACTGCACTGAGGAATGGAAAAGATGGGAAGATGTGGTGAGGGGAACCTCATTAACGCGTCACAATGAAAAGTCTGTGCACATGTTTTTAGAATGCTGTTACGAGTTATTTCACTCACAGCCTATACAATTACAAAATTGATGCACCCTAATTAAAGCAAGGTCAAGTACCTAGAAGAGCATCATACACCAAGTAGAGAATGAGGAAAATAAAATGTAACATTTTTACCAATTTTTATCTCTACATACCAGAGAGGCAACATCTATACTCATTGGAAAGCTGAAAAAGCACCACAAACATGTTGTCCAATGTTACTTGACCAATTTATTCTCTCTACTAGAATCATCTATTTTTCCATTTATTCAAAGACCAAGTGTCACCACATTGCAACTATGGGGACAGGGAATGTAACTTGCAAGGGAAGGTGAATGTGACATTAAAAGTGGCTGAAATCACAATATATTGGTACTAGCAGACTTTCACATTTATAGGTTTACAGTCCTTCTTTCAAGATTAAATAAAAGAATATTATAAAGTAACGCCAATTGTCTCAAGTGTTCATTGCTTTGTTTTGCCCATTTTTGATTCACCAACAGCGTCTTGTCCTAGGATCTTTGTTAGAAGACACATTCCCCTGCCCCTGCATTTTTTCCCAATCCGATAATAGAGTCCTACTTTCTTATCCTTTCATTTGGTGTAATATTTTCATGTACAGAAGTTTTCATTTATAACTAGAGAAATTTACTTTCTCTTTTCCCATCAGCCTAAGAAACTAGATACATTTACTTTCTCTTTGCCCATCAGCTTAAGAAAGATTGTTTTCTTTTTATCTAAAGTACATTATGAAGACACGAATTGGTGTCAACATACTTTATATACAGAGATATGAAAAATTGTGCTGTATACATGTAGTAAGAATTGTAATGCATTCCGCTGTTATTAATTTTTTTAAAAAATCAATAAAAAGAATAAATTAATTGAAAAAAATTAAAAAATAAAGTAATGCCAGTGAAATCTTGCCAAAAGTAAGCCATTGAAAAAGATCACAATCTTGTGTGTTTTTATCATGGAAAAAATAATAAATGAAGTAAATTTTCAAAGAAAGAAGCCATTGAAATAAAATACTAAAGACAAATAGGAGAAATACAGGGGGGGAAAAGGAAAATTTGTTTTACAAAATAATTTGAAATTTAAAATTAAAACCAGATGCTAATCTTTAAAAATAACAAAGGAGATAAACATCAAATAAATTTAATCAGAAATATGAAGAAAACACTGAATGAGAAAAAGAATATAACCAAATATGAGGAAGGAATTAATAGTTAAGATTGGCACAAAGAACTATTTTCCAACAAGTTTTAAAACCATTTTTTCTAGGCAATGCATTTATTAAAATTAGCAACAAAATTAGAATAGTCAATTAAACAGGGAAGTATACTATAAATGTTTATAAACAGTTTAACTCTTAAAGACACTGAAACCAGAGTGTTACAGGTCATCTCTATCAAGCAGAGATATAAGGAATAGAAGTGCTGACCAAAAGTACTAAATGCAATCCTGGCATGAAACTCCCAGGGTACATTAAAGATTCATACAGCAAACCTGGCCACTGGTCCGAATAGCTCCAGGTTGGACTGTACATGACTCTGGGAAGTCAGCGTAGAATCAGGTATTTGGCACTTCCTTCTCTCCTGTGAGCTGTCTGATGAGGCAGAGGTCTTGTCTCTTTCACTGCTGGAAAATGGATGCAGAATTAGGGAGTCAGTTTTCCATTTTGATATCCAGGAGAACAAGGTGGACTCTGTAACTCTCAGCCATGATCAAAGATTTTTTTTTTTTTTAAGCTTCCAGCAATCTCTCCTCTGTTCTGATTGGCCAGATTTGGATGCACTGTCTATGTCCGAACTAACACTCATTGAATTGATTGAAAAATCTTTAGCCTTAATCACACCTTGATAGAATATCATGCTTGGGGAGTGAATTAAAAAAAAAAAAAAAAAAAC
>NW_026006600.1:0-4760 GCF_001458135.2 Marmota marmota marmota
TCCCCCCCCCCCGGGGGGACTGACCAGGTCAGTAAAAAAGAATGTTTAAGGGCTGGAGATGGGGGGTCCCTTCCAGGTGCACATGCCTATCTAGGGTCCTGGGGTCACCACCTGCCTGGGGACAGCTGCATGCAGGTACATGGAGCCTCTCAGCTGCCTTTACCCCAAGAGGCTCAGAGTGTCCATCAGGGACTCCAAGGGATGCCCAGGGTCACCTGCATCAGGTGCAGGTGGGCTCCCCCGAACTCCTCCTCTGGGATCCGTTGGCTTTCCCCCCCGGGGGGGGGGTGTCCCCGACCTGGCCCCGGAGCAGACGTCAGGTCCCCAAGTGCCAGTCCGTCAGCGTCTTCCGGAGCCCCACAACCCGAGTGGAAGGTGGCTCGTCTTTCCTGTTCTTTTTCTTTTTTTTAAATGCTACCGTAGACTCAATTAAAATAGAGTCAGGCTGACATCTTGCAGAATGCAGCCTGATCAAAGCCCCCCAATGCCCATACCGCGTGTGACATGAAAACACCGTGTTTGGTGGCACCCTGACACACGGGAACAGGTCAGGTAATTACGGGGAGATCTGTGATGAATCGGTTGCAATCGCTGCTCCTGTCCCCCATTATCACAAGCCATCAAACGCAACAGCACGGCTCCCCCCAGCTCCTGACGGATTCCGAGCCCCGGTGACATGCTCCCTCCGTGATACAGATGGTATCTGCGGAGTGACTGAATTAATTTGACAGTCAAGAGGGGCAGGGAGTTACCCGGCTTCCTTTAAATACCTATTTTTTAATTGCACCGAGATGGAGGAGCTGGGTGGTTCTTTTTTTACTTATTTATTTTATTATTTTTTTTCTCTCCTTTTTATTTTTAATTTTTAATTTTTATTTTTGCAAAAGCACTGGGTGCTCTTGTAGGGAGGTGCCCCTGCTCCGGGTCTGAGCAGACGGAGGAGACACGCGCAGGCAGGCAGACGCACCCTGTGCCGAGCATAATAATTGCATATGCACAAAGACGCTAGGTGGCTGTTTTAGCATCTGCATGGTAATTGCTTTGCTGCAAAATTCGCCCCCTTCCCCTCCCTCTCTCTCCTCTCTCTGTTGCAAGCCTCTGCCTGCTGCACGGGTAGCGCACTGCGCTCATTAGGATGGCGAAGGAATGCACCCTCGTCCGGCCTTGATGTGTGGATTCCATTAATCCAATAACGAGACCCATGCATCTGGGGGGCCCAGGGTGCAGCCCGGGAGTCCTTCTCGGGGCGGATGTATTTTTTTATTATTATTATTATATATTTTTTTCTTTCCTGCCTTGCTATAACGTGATAATTGGCTTAATTCCACCCTCTCTCTCTGTCTCTCTCTCTCTCTCCGGCAAACTAATTACGGCTTTTTTACATTAAACTCTAATAGATTTCAATTTATCTCCTCTAAATTATCCCAGGGATCACAGGGAGAAACGAGGCGCGCGGGCGTCGGTCGTAGCAGCAGAACGCGGCGCGCACTGACTGCAGGTCTCACTGCGCAGCCGCGGGTGTCAGAAGGGGGGCGGGCAGGTGTCTGTGCGCATGCGTAAACACGTGAGCCTCGGTTTCGCTCTTAAGCGTGCGAAGGCTTCTTGCAGAGAGAGGTCGCCAGAAAATATTGAGCAAATCATTGCATTTTCTTTCCTTTTCCTTCCCTTCCTTTGCTTTTCGTTCCTTCTCTTCCTTCCCCAGTTCCCCCACTCTCTCTTTTCCAGCGTCTGCGTCCATGCACAAACCCAGGCCCGTGCGCAAAGATGCACCCTAAACCCGAGATTGCTGCACACGGCCCCACAAGGCCAGCTCAGACCCCAGGGACTGGGACGGGCCTCCCCGGGGCGTTATCTGTCCCTCAGGGGCTGAGGGACAGGGGCTGCCTTGCAAAAGGCCGAACCAGTGTGCAGGTGGCAGGGGAAAGGCTGAGTGTGACCATTTTTTATTTTTAATTTTTTTATTTTTTCTGGTACCAGAGATTGAATCCAAGCAGAGCCAGGGAACCGCATCCCCAGCCCTTGATGATGATGATGATGATGATGATGATGATGATGATGATTATTTTGGGGAAGGGTCTCATTAAGTTGCTGAGGGCCTCCATAAGTTGCTGAGGCTGGCCTCTGACTCGCGATCCTCCTGCCTCGGCCTCCCCAGTCCCCGAGAGGCCAGGCGTGCACCACGGCGCCTGGCTTGCGTCCCTGGAAATGCTGCGTGGAACAGAAATCTCTGCGGTCCGCAGTCCCTCCTGGGCCGAGGGACACCGGGACTCGTTCCCTTCTCTATTTCGTCTTGGTCCCCCCCGGGGCCTCCATCTGAGGCCCCCTGCGCGGTCTCTGGTAACCAGCGTCTCCCCCTGGGCTGGGCCGAGGTCAGCTCACTCCGATGCCACCTCACAGCTCGGGGACTTGTCTTTCCGCACCTGGTGTCTTTCACTGGACATAATGACCCCGTGTTCTTGGTCCCTGTTGTCACAAATGACAGAAATCCGCTTTTTTTTTTTTTCTAAACCTGTGCGTCCTTCTTCACCCAAGTCACCAGC
Organism: Marmota marmota marmota; assembly: GCF_001458135.2. Classification (NCBI taxonomy): domain Eukaryota; kingdom Metazoa; phylum Chordata; class Mammalia; order Rodentia; family Sciuridae; genus Marmota; species Marmota marmota. The sequence continues at coordinate 2,541 of NW_026006600.1, forward strand.
GACGACGTTCTGTCCATCACAGGTAATGATGTGACAAGAGCTTGGTGAGCCCCCCTGACCCGGGCCCAGCCTTCAACATCTCACGCCTCCGGCTTCAAACACCTTCAGGACTCGGTTGGCAGCAAATGTGGCGGCTCCCTGCCCGTCACCTGCAGATTCATTTTCTGATTTTAACCAACCAAGGATGAAACCAGGGCTGGTTAACCTCTGAGCCGCAGCCACCGCCTTTTTTATTTTCATTTTTTTAAAATTGGGAGACCAAGTCTCACTGAGCTGCTTTACAGCCTCGCTACGTTGCTCAGGCTGGCCTCCAACCTCCCATCCTCCTGCCTCAGCCTCCCAAAATGGGTTGGGTTACCCAGGTCTGATTGAGCAACTTCGTGGCGTTATCAGAGAAGGAAAATGATGATTTGGGGACGTCCCAAATGCTCGGATGGATAAGTGAGTGTGTAGGCCTTCCCCGTCCTGGAGGCTGGAGGTGCGAGGTCCAGGCTGGGCAGGGCGGTCTCCTCCAGAGGCCTCTCCCCTGGGCTGGCAGCCGCCGTCTTCTCCCTGTGTCCTCCCGGGGCGTCCCTCTGTGTGCGTCTGTGTCCTCATCTCCTCCTCTACGAGGACCCCAGTCCTGCTGGGTCAGGGCCACCCTGGGACCTCACTGCACCTCCATCCCCTCTGCCAAGACCCATCTGCACACACACAGGCGCGTCCCAAGGTCCTGGGGCCAGGGCTGCAGGCGAGAAATTTGGGGAGCAGCATCCAGTCCGTGACACGTGCGCACAGAGACTGCGACTGCCAGGTTGGGGGACCCTTCACTAACTCCGTCTGTTTCCACCCAAGGTCCCCTTCGCAGGCTCTGGGGTCAAGACTGCGTGGCCAGCCGGACACAGGAAGAGGAGGAGAGAATATGGACGGTGCTTGTTCTCCCCGGAAGTGGGCTAGGAACAGGGGCTTTATAGGGAGGCCCAGGGAGGAGGGAGCCCAGGAGATCGGTCCTGCAAACGGTTCTCCCCCAGAGCAGGGCGCGCAATCCACACGGGACCCAGGAAGGCCACGCGCTGCCCTGGACCCGTCTGCAGAGGCCCCAAGTCAAGTGGTGTCCCTTCCCAGGCGTCCCCTGCCACCGAGGCAGAGGCGAGGATCCTGTCGGTGATGGACGCGGAACGAGCCCGGGCAGATGGGCGCAGAGATGCTCCAGGACCCAGGCGGACGAGCCTGTCACTGACCTCGGCCCTAAGGGTTCCCCCTGGCCCTGCCTGGTGGCCCTGCGTCCAGCGGGGCTCAGGTTCTCCGGGGGAGGCTGAGAACGGAGGCCAGGACCAGACAGGTGACATGGTGCTGCTTAGCTGGGGCCCAGGTGCTGGGGGGTGCAGGCAGAGGGCGGGACAAGCGGGGACAGGAGGTGACCATCAGGGGCCGAGGAGACAGGGGAAAACGTGCATTTCTCCAGCTGCGGCCCGCGGGCTCCTGGGTCTGGAGACGCCTTTGGCCTCCAGAAGGAGCCACAGACAGGGGGCGTGCCCCGCGTGCGTGCGTGGGCGGGGAGGTGACCCATTGCACGTGCACGAGATGCGTGCCCCACGTGGCTGTTTACGCGGTCACCCACGGCCAGCCGGGTGCACCCGGAAGGGCTCGTATACACAAAGCGCATCATGCATGCAGAAACGCAACAGGCGCTTTTCTGTGGTCCCTTGGTTTCTGCGGGGAGATTCTCCAGGGTCCCTAAGCCCGCGGATGCTCGAGTCCCTTGGATGAATGAGGATCGTGTTTGTGTCCACCGCGCGCATGCGCTACGTGGACCTGGGCGCGCATGGATGGTGCTGATGCTGGGTGCACTGGGTGCGGCCTGCGCCCATCGGCTGTGCTGGCCCCGGGCTCCGGGGTCTGTTTCCAGATGGAAGTTGGAGAACCTGCGCTCGGGGCCCTGGGTCCTCGGGGTGGGCGCTGCGCCCGGGTGTGCTGCACGGGAGGCCGGAGGTGGGGAGGCCGTGTGTTTGCCCATGTGTGCAGCAGAGTCCCGCATCTCTGCTCCGCCTCCTCTGTCCCCACCGTGTCCCCTGACCTTTAAAGCATTGATTTTATTGAAAGGCTTCGGGTCCCACAAGGAGGTCAGAAAACAGTGGGTTGTTTTGTCCTTGATGCACACAGGGGCTGCGAGGGCACCGGCCATCACTGTGTGTCTGGTACCGACTGGGGTCACCCCGACGAGATTTCGTGTGGAGGCTG
>NW_026006601.1:0-4760 GCF_001458135.2 Marmota marmota marmota
AGCTTATGGTCTGGAAGCTGGATGTCCAAGACTGGGCCTTGTGCTGCATTATAACATTGCCAAAAAGTGGAAGGACAAGTGGGCATATATAGAAGAGAGACAAGCAAGAGGGACTGGGCTTGCTTTATAACAGCCTTCTCAGAGTAACTTATCCAGTCTGCTGAGAACTGCATCTATCTCTCTTAATGATCTAACTACTTCTTAAAGTTTCTGGCACTTCTCAATACTGTTACATTGGAGACCAAATTTCATGTTTTCATATGAGTTTCAAAGGGGATACACCATATCCAAACCATATCAGAATTCATTTGTTTATAATTATTTTAAAAATTATAAAAGTATCCACTATTGCATCATATGAACATAGGTGGGAATAAGAAGAAGAAAATAAAGAACAAAGATAATTTCGGAAAATGGATTCAAGAATGTTAGTGGAAAATTACATATTCCAAATGCACATACTGTTGCTCTGTGTGGGGTTCAAATTTATATTTAAGCTTTCTAGTCATAAAAATGAAAAGTCAAGCTTTATCAGCTTCACAATTCTTGGTGACCACAAAATAAAACTAAGCCAATTGCTATGGAGCAGCACAGCAATTCTTGGTATTAAAAGAAGAAAGATTCTAAAGGTAAAACTCATCTTATCCTCAGCCCAAAATATCTGGGCTTAGCAAAGGGGGTATGCAAAGAAGAAGAAGGTAGTCTTTTGTTATCATTTTCTACATTTGAAAACCGAGAGCTGATATTTATCCATTTTCCACTACCAACCTGTTTGGTTGGAAGCAACAGAAGGAAGTTTGCCATTAGTCAAATCAAACCTAGGGTGATGAAGCATTGTAAATACATAGAAATTCTGAGGAGGGAAAAAAAAAGCCTGCCAGATTTCATGGGAACTCATACAAAGGATTGAAAATGTGGTCTTCATAAAACAAGATTGGTTCTTTCTCAGGGCTTTCAGTGGGTCTGCAGCTCTCTTGATTCTGAAAACTAGCCCTTTCTGCTTCAATTTCTCATTTCCTCATGGCTTTGGCTTTATGCAGTTCTGATTTCAGCTTAACAACTTCCAGCTAATTGGATCACTATGAAAGGATCAAATAGTTTGGGGTGGGGTGGGTAGGGGAAGTGATAGTGGGAAGAAAGGGGGAAAGGAAGGATGGGGGAGGGGGCAGATTGGTTTAAAGAATATGGAAAGCAATGAGCTGGCAAACTCTTTTCTACTATGCATCATCATTCCAAATCATATGTGTTTAGAATTCTGACCTTAAACTGAAATGGGACAGAGAATTTGTGTAAAATCTAGGGAAATCAGAAACTGATTTAGAAAGTCAGAATAAACCAGAGAATAAAGAGAATAAAGCAGAGGGATGAACAATAATTTTTTTTTCTGAGTTCTGGCTTGCTGGCATGGGCAATAAAATGCCAAAAGAAATAAATGGAAAACACTTCCCAGTGCCTCTATTAAGTAACTTTACCAGTCAAGGGAAGGCAATTGAGGGAAGATTTTTCATGAATCCTTAAACTGTAAACAAAACAAAACAAAACAAAACAAAAACCATACAACTACAAAAGACCTTATATGAGGTCAATATATTAAGACTGCTCCAGGCAGGTGGAAAAGAAAGCTTATATTTTAATGAATATGGTCAGAACATTGTAGAAAGATTGTCCTTCTATGAAAGCTTGGCATTTAATTGTTCCCCCCAACAATTACATTTTATTTTAACTGAGAAATGCTTCTTGTGAAATACCCTGTGAATGATGTATTTGTTACAAAATAGAGGCAAATATGTGGTACCTATGATTAATATGACATGGTCAATATCCAGCAACAGGCTAACTGGAATAATGAAAATATAATTTGGTTGTTATCAAAATAATGATCTATGTCACTGATAGCTTTTTTTCAGCCTGGGTCCAAAAGCACATGAAACTAGAACTAAGTGTCTCCTGATGTGATTCAATAAAAAGTTCACAACACACCGGTGGTGAATTCTTATGACAAAATGTGTAACTTGAAAATAATCAGACTTATAGATCTTATTTCTAGTTATCATAAATAGAAAATAGAAGGACAAATTAATGAAATCACCCTAAAGAAACAGATATTTGGGGCTGGGATTGTGGCTCAGTGGTAGAGTGCTTACCTAGCATGTGCGAGGCCCTGGGTTCGATCCTTAACACCACATAAAAATAAATAAATAAAGGTATTGTGTCCAACTCAAACTAAAAAATAAATATTAAAAAAAGAAGAAACAGATATTTTCAGAAGGTGGAACATCAAAGCATAATTAGCCAAGTGTTTTTTTATGAAATCAATATTATAAAAAAAGAGGGTCTGACAATTGTTGTAGATTAAAAGACATAGAGACTTCATAAGTCAATAGAATATCTAATCCTCATTTATACAAATGATAAAGTCATAGAAAAAATATTTGGGACAACTGGAAAAATATAAGTATGGATCAGACATATAATGATATTTGGTAATAGTTAATTTTATTAAAGATGATATTGATAGTGTGGTTATGTGGGAGTATGTCCTTTTCAAGGCCATAAACTGAAGCATTTTAGAAGGAAATAGCACAAAATTTATAATTTATTTTAAAGTGATTCAGTCAAAAATAGATAAAAGTAGCAAAATATTTTTAAAAATTAACTCTTAGTTTTGGATAGATGAGTTCATCTTACTATTCTATCTAAGTTTAGAAGTTTTCATATAAAGAATTTTTTAAAGAATAGAAAATTAGATAAGCTATAAATTCTAATAGAAAATCAGATTCAGATAAACAAGAAAATGTTGGGAACAGAGAGACACAGATATCGTTAGTTTCATTTTTATTTTCTCTGTCAATAAGTCTATAATCTTCCATATTGCTGAGTAAACTCAAAAGAACAATAAAAATAAATATTCAGGGATTGTATCCTTTTTTCTTCAGTTTGCATTACTTTCTTACTCAAAAGGGGAAAAAAAGCATTATGCTGGCTTCCATTTTCATTACATGTTTTCACTTCAGTTTCACATAAATGGAAAGTAAAACATGGCAGGTATCCTAAAATCTTTTGCAAAAGTTAATGTGCTGTGAACATAAATGTTCATTTTCATTGTGTTTACTGAAACACTTGAGCATGCCATTGGTGGCTTTATAATCTAAAAATAAGTGAACATTTTAGAAAGAAACCCTGGCTGAATTTGTGAAATCTGTATTTAGTCCTAGGCAAGATGCCTTCTGAGACTTGAGTTGAAAGCTTTTGAAAACTATTCTTATCATGATTTCTGGTTCACAGAATTTTCCTCATGAAAGTTTGACTCAGTTGCTCAATTGTTGTCATCTATAACATTTGGTCCATGTGAATTAGAAAGGAGTCCTTTGGATATTGTCATATGGATATTACTTTGATTTAATAATGGCCTCTAAATAGCATGTATGCTTTCTCAGAGGCCATGAAACAGAAAGTCTCATGGAACAAATTAAGATGTGCAAATCATTGATAATTGAATTGTATTCAATTATCATTGATAATTGAATATAATTTATTATGATAATTAAAAACACACAGCAATAATGGTAAAGGGAAAGAGACAGAAGGTTCACATGCTTAGGATGGGGTACAAGTGGCAAAAGGAGCAGTGTCTGAATGTTGAGGTCAACAATGGTCCTTTCTTCTTGTGCTGAATTAGCCTTCCCTGCTATGAGATTAGAGTTGAGGTTCAAGCAAAGAGGACCACATACAGAGGGCTTCCAGGCTGTGACATATTTGACCTATTAGAGAGACACAAGGACAAATGCACCTGGTCACAGCTGTAGCTCTTGGTGAATAATCACAGCCTTTATCTCACCAATGGATGATCGATTTAGGAAATGACATAGCTGTCAGCTTTTTGTAATAATTATGACTTGCTTCTTCCCTTCTTTTCTCTCAGTAACTCTTGAGTTTTCCCATCATATATTGCATTTATTCTTTCTTATGTTACAGGTTACTAAATTACTGTATACTTAACACAGTTTTGGAATTCTGCCTATGTCTCTCATACCTGTAGTTAACATAGTCATGAGTTTTACTATCCTATCTTTATGCTACTAGCTTATTACTATTTATGCTTGATATATCTGTTAAATTGAAATCTGGCCTATGCCTGTCCCCATACTTGGTTAATAAAGTTTGGCCCAAAGTGGCATTTGTATAGTAAATTGTACTCTAGCTTAATATGTAAACAATTTTTAACAACCTAGGAGTATAGTCTTATAACCACGACTGAGTCTTAGCCAAACATAGCAGCCAAAATCTCAGCCAATCCCAGGCCAAAGCTGCCAAGCTATGATCATATAAGGCAAATGCCAACTATAACCAATAGTCTGTTTCTGTATATAATTTCATTTTCTCTGGTTACAAATGTAACCTGCACATGTGGTGGAGTGGGGACATTTTGAACCAACTTTGGTCCCAAATTTTGCCCAGTTCTAGAATCTTTTCTTTCTGCTTTTCAAAACCTTGTTTAATTTAACTTATTTCAGATGTTTCTCTAACATTTCTAATTAATTGATTTCAGCCATCCCATTTGTTTTACTATGGGGTCCCTAGTGGATGACTGAACCCATCTAAACTTAAATCCCCACATTTATGGAGACAGAAGACTCAAACATTTTGTCAACTCTCCAAAATGTGGATACGTGCAATTTTCACAAGATTTAATAATATAGGCTAAAAGCATGCAATGGAGGAAGAATAGCATCTTCAACAAATGGTGCTGGGAAAACTGG
>NW_026006602.1:0-4759 GCF_001458135.2 Marmota marmota marmota
AGTATCACCCTGATACCAAATCCAGACAAAGACACATCAAGGAAAGAAAATTTCAGGTGGGGCTGGGGATGTGGCTCAAGCGGTAGCGTGCTTGCCTGGCATGCGTGCGGCCCGGGTTCGATCCTCAGCACCACATACAAACAAAGATGTTGTGTCCGCCGAAAACTAAAAAATAAATATTAGAAAATTTCAGGTGACCATAGATGTAAAAATTCTCAATAAAATACTGGCAAATCGCATACAAAAACATATTAAAAAGATAATGCATCATGATCAAGTGGGGTTCATCCCGGGGATGCAAGACTGGTTCAACATACAGAAATCAATAAATGTAATTCATCACATCGAAAGACTTAAAGACAAAAATCACATCATGATTATCTCATAGATGCAGAAAAAGAATTTAACAAAATACAGCATCCATTTGTGTTCAAAACACTAGAAAAACTACGGTCAGTAGGAATATACCTCAACATTATAAAAGGTATACATGCTAAATCTAAGGCCAACATCATTTTAGACAGAGAAAAACTGAAAGCATTCCCTCTTAAAAACAGGAACAAGGATGCCCTCTATCACCACTTCTCTTCAACATAGTCCTAGAAACTCTAGCCAGATCAATTAGACAAAAGAAATTAAAGGGATACAAGTAGGAAAAGAGGAATTCAAACTATCCCTATTTGCTGATGACATAATTCTGTATTTAGAAGTCCAAAAAAACTCCACCAGAAAGCTTCTTAAACTCGTAAATGAATTCAGCAATGTAGCAGGATATGAAATTAACACCTATAAGTCAATTCTTATTCTACGTGTAAGTCATGAATCAACTGAAAGAGAAATTAGGAAAACTATCCCATTCACAACAGCCTCAAAGAAAATAAAATATTTGGGGAATCAATCTAACAAAAGAGGTGAAGGGGTTGGGGTTGTGGCTCAGTGGCAAAGTACTTGCCTAGCATGTGTGACTCACTGGGTTCGATGTTCAGCACCATGTATAAATAAATTAAATAAAGGTCCATTAACAACTAAAAAAATATATATTTTTTTAAAATTTCATCTCAGTTACTGCGCTTTGCAACTCCAGCATTTCTATTTGTTTCTTTTTTGTAATTTGTATCGTCTTATTGACATTCTATATTTGGTAATTCTCATACTTTCTCTAAAGGCCTTTAGACATGATTTCTTTGAATATATTTAAATTAACTGATTTAAAGTCTTTACTTAGTACGTCCAACATCTGAGCCTCCTTGGAGAGGGTTTCTATTGAATATTCTTTGCTTAGTGGCTCTGTTCAAATATAAAGACATGAAGACATGATTTTAACTCTCAGCTGGGCAGTTTTCAACTCCTGCTAAATCTTCAATTCATTCTTGCACAATGCTTTAAGGTTAGCCAAAGATGAGAATTTAGGAGAATCTCAAGTCTTTCCTGAGCATGTACACATAGGGATACGCGCACAGCCCTAGGCAGGACTACATCCTTCCAGACTACAAGAAATGCATTAGAGCTTTTCAAAGTTTTTTAGTTAGCCTATTGTGAGCTCCAACATTATTCACTGCCATAGGCAGCTCAGCGTTAAATAGTAGCTTCTGATTGTTCTGAACCAATACACACAGGGAAAAGGCTATATACACGGGGTGAATATTGAGTCAGGTTAAATAAAGACTACTTTTTGAGTAGTGTTCCATAGAGAACCATGAGATATGTCAAAGGTCATTATCAGCGAATAAGGTTTTGAAGGAATCCCAACCTAGTTCTACTACTAGGAAGCTTGTTTCATGGTTACAAGCCGTTTTCAGGGCTACTGCAGAACTGGGAAAAAGAATGAGAATAGAGAAAATTAAAATGTCACAAAACTCACTATTCTTATAAATTTCCTTGATTGCAGCAAGGTCTTGGCTAATTTCCAGAATTCTGAAGAAGTTTATTTTGACATTTCTTTTTTGCTTAAATTCTAATTGCTTTTATGGAGGATAGGATTTTTACAGGAACTTACTGTACCATTTTGTTACGATGTTACTTATAATTAAAGATTAAAAACATTCTAAGATCCTGGTATTGTCCAGAAGAGTAGTAGGTATGTTAGTTAGCTTTCTGTCACTGTGACAAAATATCTAAGATAAATAACTTAAAAGGAGGAAATATTTATTCTGGCTCATTGTTTCAGTCCATGGCCCTTGGTATAGCTGCTGATGTACATACTTACATCCAGATACAGGAAATTATAAGAAGCTGCCACACCCTTTTTCAAAGGTTTATTCCATTTACACTGTTCGACATATAAGAATTCAAGTTATGGTTGCTCACATCCTTGCCAACCTTTGATCTTCTTGTTAAGAATTAGCCGTGTAGATAGGAGTATAATGGTATTTCATTGCAGCTTCAATTTACATTTCCTTCATGACTACTGATGAGGAGGATGCTTTTTGTGTGCTTTTTAATCACATTCTTATAAAGTATCCAAGTCTCTTGCGATTTTAAAAATTGTACTGTTTATCTTTTTAATATTGTTATAAGAGTTATAATATTTGTGAGTTAATATATTTGTGACTATATTCTCTAAGTCTACGGCCTGATTATTCATTTTTGATGAACAGAAGTTTTAATTTTTTATTTTAAAATGTCCACTTTATTCCATAACACTTAGCCAGGTTCCATTACATTTGAGGAAGTGAAGGACCATGAGACTGATCTATAGTAAAATACTAAGAAGTTGTAGTCCAATTTTACACATTTTCAGGAATTCCCAGACAAGTGTACCACAAAGCAGAAATATATGTACCACTATTACATTTTATGTAATAGAAGAAGGGAGTATCAATATACTTCACAAAGTAGTAAATTCATCTGGCTGGGAATGCAATTGTTACAAAGCAATAGTAAATGGTTTATAAAACGTAATTTTATTTTATGTTACTCTGCTGTTACACAGGGCATAACTTTTTCACAAGCCTTTTTTTGGGACTACAGCCGATGGTTAGGAATGCACAGTAGTGGTCCAACTCTGTAAAGAATAATGATTAGACAAACGGGACACCCTCTCACATGTGTACAAATCTGTGTGGAAAATTACTAAAGTTTTAAATTTGGACTTGTGTACTTTTATTTCCCCTTTCCAGTATATTAAGAATTGACATGCACTTTAATTTGCCAAAAACAATGCTTGTATTCTGGCAGCAACGTACTACTTTAATTACATAATAAAATGAATACCAGAACTACAAAGGCAGGAGGCATAAGTGAATTTTTGTGGGGGGTACCAGGAACTGAACTCAGGGGCCCTTGACCATTGAGCCACATCCCCAGCCCTGTTTTGCATTTTATTTAGAGACAGGTTCTCACTGAGTTGCTTAGTGCTGCACTTTTGCTGAGGCTGGTTTTGAACTTACAATTCTCCTGCCTTAGCCTCCCGAGCCTCTGGGATTGCAGGCATGCACCACAGCACCCAACTGATAAGTGAATTTTTTTTAAATACTTATTTTTTAGCTTTAGGTGGACACGATATCTTTATTTTATTTTTATGTGGTGCTGAGGATCGAACCCAGTGCCTCACGTATGCCAGATGAGCACGCTACCACTTGAGCCATGTCCCCAGCCCATAAGTGAATTTTTAATGGGAAGGGAAGTTGTCAACTTAAACAAATGAACAATGAAAAAGGAAACTTCCTGTTTTCACAGACAAATGCAACCTCCCATAATATGTGCTATACAGGAGGCATTTCACTTTGTGACCCCTGGCCCAGAAATGTCAAGTGCTTTCCCATTCAAACTAAATAAGGAAGGGAATGTAGAAATTAAGAAGTTATATACAACAATATTATTTAATTTATTTTTGGTAATGGAGATTAAACCCAGGGGTGCTTAACCACAACCCCAGCCCTTTTTATTTTTTGAGACAAGGTCTTGATAAGTTGCTTCGGGTCTCACTAAGTTGCGAAGATTGTTCTCCAACTTGCAATTCTCCTGCCTCAGCCTCCCTGAATTGCTGGGATTACAAGCGTGCGCCACCATACCTGGCTAGAACACTCTTTAAATTATAATTAAATACATTTTCTTATCTTCACAGTAATATAAAGCACAGTCATTGAAGAACTGGTTCAGATTACTTAAATACCAGACAGATTTTTAATTCTCGACTAAGTTTTTAGAAGTTACTTATGTTTATATGAAATGAAGCTATTAATACTTACCTACTGCAGTAACTGCATACCAGGAAAGCTAAGACAAACAAATCAAGGAATGGCTTTTACTCAAAGCGGCAGTGTGAAAAGGCTATGAACAGTTGATTCCATACATGAATGGGTTTCTTTGCTTGAGGAAATCCAAGCAGAATAAGGAATGGAGATGTGTAAAAAGATTTCTTAAAGGGAAGGATGACAGCCTGTTTGTAGTTTTTGGCCCCTTCTGTCACAATCTTCTCCTTCTCTGTCCGATATCCAAAATGTTAAGTTGTCTCTAAGCAACTGCATAACAAGGATGCTCTCCTTGTATGAGTCTTCAGTTTATCAAGTTCTGCAAAGGACTCATCAAAAATTGATGTAGCCAGGCATGGTGGTGCACACCTGTAATCCCAGCAGCTCTGGAGGCTAAGGCAGGAGGATTGTGAGCCAGCCTCAGCAAAGGCGAGGTGTTAAGCAACTCAGTGAGACCCTGTCTCTAAAAAACGAAAAAAAAAAAAAATAGGGCTGGGGATGTGGCTCAGTGGTTGAGTGCCTCTGAGTTCAATCCCTGGTACAAAAAAAAAAAAAAAAACAAATTT
>NW_026006603.1:0-4759 GCF_001458135.2 Marmota marmota marmota
AAAAGGAGGAGGAGGAAGAAGAAGAGAAGAAGAAGGAGAAGAAAAGGAGGATTTGGAGAAGGAGGACCAGGAGGGACAGAAGATAGTAATTTTATCTTACTCACAGTTCAGTTCTGCCTGGTTGGCTTCTGGCTCAGGAATTTCCATGTCCTTTTGCCCATCAGCCTGCCTCCTGGAATACTCTACATGTCCCTTGTCCATGGAGAGACAGGTTACATCAAAATGTCTCCAACTTTATTTTTATTTTTGGTATACATTGTTTGAAGTACTTGTGTCTTTGATTGACTGTCTCTTGGTGTTGCCAAGGAATTAGAAACTCATAAGACCATATTTAAATGATGGTCTTAAAAGCATTTGTAGACCATTCTGACTGCACTAAATTTTCAGTTACAGAATTTCATTTAAAGAGCAAATTGAAATTCTTTGGTGAAATGTTCCATCTCTTCAAGTATCTATTGAACAAATTGATCATATTGTGTTAGCCACTGTCTGTTAAGTCCAGTACCTGGATGATGCATATGTCTGTTTCCATGCTGCACTTCAGTCTTTCAGTCAGGCTATCCTGCATTTTCATATATAATAATCATAATTGGATATCAGACATTACTTATAAAGACAGGTGTTTGACAATGCTGCTGTTGGCTTATTTGCTTGTTTTAGGCAGCTGGATAGGGTGCAGGTTAGGTGCCTTGCTCCAGGTGATGCCCATCTGCTCCAGGAGACCCAGCACTTTGGAGTATCCCTCTCAATGCTTTCACCTGACACTATGGCCTAGTCCCCAGGTCAGCTCTTCTCTGGAGAACCATCTCCAGGCCTCCTGGAAATCCATCTCTAGGATGGGTCTCCCTAGGACCATGGGGTTGATAAAATTTCCTTTTGGTTTCTGAGACTCAATTTACTCCTTGGTTACCCATAATCTGTGTAACTCACACATAATTTTTTTTTTTTAGAGAGAGAGAGAGAGAAAGAGAGAGAGAGAAAATTTTTTAATATTTTTATTTTAGTTTTCGGTGGACACAACATCTTTATTTTACTTTTTATGTGATGCTGAGGATCAAATCCAGCGCCCTGAGCATGCCAGGTGAGCGTGCTACCGCTTGAGCCACATCCCCAGCCCCACACATAAATTTTGAAGAGCAAGTAGTCTGTATGGAGAATAGTAGTCTCAACCCTTTTCCTAGCCATCAGCTCTCAGGGCTGGATGGTCTCCATGTCCATGAAATCCCGTGTTTTCTATTTCCCACCCTGTGAAAATGTTACAAGGTCAAATAGACAGACTTCAGAGAATACCTCTAACCCTAACCCTAACCTTCCTTTCCTGCGAGAACTGGGCTGCTCTGACCTTGGGTTATGCTGCTGTCAATTTGGTTTATTTTTCTTCATTTGGGGGTTTTTGTACTCATTTTCATAGGTGGAATTATTCTAATATCGATTGTATTTCTCAATATTCAGGGTTATTTTTTGTGTAATTGTTGGATATTTTTCTCTAGTCCTTCTATTGAAGATAGGTGAAAATAAATGGAATAAAATAATTGAAAATTTTCTATCTGTTCCTTGTTCTTTATCAGATCTTTTGCTCTCATGCTATTAAGCCTTCTTGATCTATTCTGTAATTCCCTTATCTTGCTACGCTATTTTTCTTCAGCTGCTCAAGTCTAAGTGCTTTGTGATTTATACTGCCACAGAAAATATGGAAGTGGCAGATTTCACGGGCATCGCTGTACACCACTGCTTGGAAATCTACCAATCAGCAGTTTTTGTAAATTTTCTAAGCAATGTGAGAGAAAGATCACTTTATGTGGTTAAAAAAAAAGTGTGTGTGTGTGTGTGTGTGTGTGTATTTGAGTATCTAATGCCAACTTTAATAATGATTTTACTCAAAACTTCTACATTATTGGCTCAACATGGTCATATATGAATGTATACTAAAACCTCCTATTTGCATTCACAAACAAAAATTTCTCCTTTCAATTATCATCATTATTTATTATTTTAGTTTTTAATTCTGTTACTTGGTATCTAATAAATCATAGCACCAGTATATCTGTTTTACACAGAAAATATTAATCTTTCAATTGTGACCACTCTTATATAATTAATTTTTAAATGAAAGCCTGTTTTTTTTTTGTTTGTTTGTTTTTGGTGGGGGAGTACCAGAATTGAAGTCAGGGGCACTCAAACACTGAGCCACATACCCAGTCCTATTTTTGTATTTTATTTAGAGACAGGGTCTCACTGAATTGCTTAGCACCTTGATTTTTCTGAGGCTGGCTTTGAACTCACCATCCTCTTGCCTCAGCCTCCCCAGTTGCTGGGATCACAGGTGTGTGCCACCACACCCAGAAAAGCCTGGTTTCTTAATTCCCTCAGATTAGTCCTTCTGTCCTTGCTCCATTTTGTTAGCATATGATTGGTGATCCTCTGTCCAAGTCTAGAGTAGAAGGACAGCATCTAAGTTTTCCTACATATGAACAGGGACCTGTGAGGGTTTGAGTCAGATGATTTCTCTTTTGCCCAATTGACTTGAAAAATTCCAGTGAAATTTTAAGATATGAGAATCCAGTAGGACTTAACTATATACAGAAAAAAAAAAGCTTTCATAGTTCATTGTGTCAATTGTTTATCGCCAATATGTGATTGCAGTTGATAACTCAGTGATATTGGTGTCATGTACCTGTCCTTGGAAATGGAGGCTATTTGTACGGCTCTGGGGGGGCTGTTACAATATCAGAAAATATAAAAACTAAGGGAATGACAGTGTTTCCAAGAATAGAAATGGTCCATGCCTTTTTGTGGCACCCGTGGCACCCAGGTGCAGGTGTGTGGGACCCTCCCCCAGAGTCCCAAGACCTCACCTTTACCTGTCATATTCTTGCTAAATTGCTTGTTCTGAACCCTTTCTTTAAAACACCAGGAAAACAAAACAAAAAAACATTAAATGTCTGTGTTTTCAAGTTCATTTTGAGTTAAGGGAGCTATTGGTAGCTTAGAGGACAAGGTTGTGCTATTAGAGAGTGGAAATCAGCTTGCTTTTTTTTTTTCTCTAGCAGATAGATGGCTTCTTTCACTTGGTGGTTTGAAGAGGATGTTTATTTTCCAGTTTGAGAAGTCTTCTAAAGTATCTCTTCAAATTCAAAAGTGTTACTTCTGCCATATATTTGAACTTTTAAAAAATTCTATATTTATTATTTCCTGGAGGGAATAAAAAAACCTTCCCACTACCTTTACTGTCTCACAGATTTCCTCCTTCCTCTTCTTGTTCTGACTCTGAGCAATGGGGCCGAGCCTTCTCCCTCCCTCGGAGGCAGCCTTCTGCTTCAGTTTTCTGCCTGTCCTCTTTGACCACTCTAGGTGCTGGTTGGCTCTTGTCCCTTAAAGTTTTGCATGCTCTCTCAGGAATGGGGGAGACTGTCTCGTTCCCTCCCAGCGCCACTCATTTCAGTGTGTAAAATGTCCTTCACAGGACCACAGCGCTCTTGGCTGCAAGCTGGGGTACGAGCATCAGCCTTTTCTGTTTTGCTTTTTGATGACATGGTTCTTTCAGCCAGCCGACTTTATTGATCTTGTTCCAAGGCACCAGAAGTGTATTAAAATACTGAGGTCTGAGTTTTTTCCAGTACCTTCCCTCCCTGTGTGTTTCAGTCATGCAGATAAGAAGATCCAGGCCACTTTGAAGTAGGCCTACAGCATGGAGATTATCAGAGGGAATTTGGCAGGGCTGATTCGTGCCTTTTTTAGTTTTTCTTGCAGTCTTACAGCCAAGTTGTCAGATGTGCAGAACAGCAACAAATGAAGGGAAGACCCCCTACTCCCTGCATGGGCCCGAGCCATGATCTGTGTAACTCACACATCAACTCTGAAGAGCAAGTGGTCTGCACGGAGAATAGCAGTTTTCCTGGACGTCAGCTCTCAGGGCTTGATGGTCTCGATGTCCATGAAATCCCTAAATGGGTGCTGCTGAGCCCTAAATGGGTGCTGCTGAGCCCTAAATGGGTGCTGCTGATGGTGTGTTCCATATTGTTCTCCACTGACTTCCTGTGCAAATGCATTGCTTCCCAAGAAAGGAGCTGGGTGTGCTCTTCCACCCGTCAGCGATCTGTCTCTCTAGCTTTTGTCCAAGTGCATGCTGCGCTGTGGAGGCCATTTCTAAATTGCAGAGATTACATAATTTTTTAAACTTTTGACTGTTTTGTCATTTTTGCCAAATGTTTCTTAAAAATTACATTCCTCCTTCTTAATGAGAAGTATTGCAACATTCCTGGGCTGCTTAGAACCTAGGACTAAAAATACAGTATTTCTCTGTTTAGGGTGAAAGGCCCTAAGTAATTTCAATCACTGCTCCTTATACTAACAGCATTCTTTTTCATTTAATAAACTTTATTTTTAGAATAGTATTCGAGTTATAGAAAGCCTGTCATGATGGTAGAGTTTCTGCACACGACATACCCAGCTTCCACGATTACTGTCAGCATGGGATAGTCATTACATCAAGGCCAATGTTCATGCCCTATTATTAATTAAGATGTGTCTGTACATTCCCTTAGTTTCTATACCATGTCTTTTTTCTGTTACAAGGTCCACATTACATTTCTCCATCATAATTCCTTGAGCTGCCCTTGCTGGGACAGTTTCTTATCTCTGTGAGTGCTGCCCTCCCTCATCTGAGGAGGCGCTGGTCATATGTCTATACTGCATTCCCCTTTGCTCTTCCTAATGTCCTCTTTGGAGGAAGACAGTGTTTTCAGACTACACTTACGGG
>NW_026006604.1:0-7077 GCF_001458135.2 Marmota marmota marmota
AAAACATTCCTGCTTTCTTTTCAGTGTTTTAGTATTTTAAGTTTCCAAAATTGGCTTGTTTTTATTTCATAAGGATTCATTTATCATCTAAAATCGCTCTCCTTAATTTTCACACTGATAACACAGTAAGTGACATAGATAGGGTACATATTAAAGAAAAATAAATGAGAAGAGAGATAATGAATAAAAACATCTTCTATGACAGTTCAATTCTATGCAGTTTTATTCATTTTCCTGGAATTGTGGTGCACAGGCCTCAGAATTTGGGCAAAGTCAGAGAACATGTGTATTTCAAGGGCCATGCACGTTAAATGAGAGCTGAGCAGGGATTCTCTGCAAAGCCATTAGCAATTTTCTCAAGCACAGTTGTTAAGAACCTTTTAGAATTAATGCTTTGCTGTTTGTGGCATTTAATATTGCCATCATCTGAATGTCTATTTCTCTTCAAAATTCTTTTGTTGAAATGTATGTTGAATTCTTATATTGAAACCTCTGTCTGCGGTGATGTAAGTCCTTTTAGGAGGTGATTAGGTAATTTGGTGAATCCCTCATAAAAGGGATTAGTGTCATTATTAAAAAAACTGAACAATATAATAGGTAAAGAAATTGACAATTAATACCCCTGTTTCCTGTTTTTTTCCCATAATTTTGTATAATTTATTCTAAGAAAATGTAAGTTAAAATTCCCTCAAAAATTATACTAATTATAACTTGAGAGATTAAGGCAATTGCAGAAGAGGTAAAATGAAAAGGAATGCTAATGAAAGGTAAGACAGGAATGAATGAACAGTATTTGGAATACAAGGAGCAATTTACAAAACAGCAGACATTTTAAAGAACAAAGAAATTAAGATTTTAAATAACATTTCAAAGGTAGCAACAATACTAACATTCTCTGTAATTTTTTGAAAATTTGTTTTGCATTAGCTTTCCATTACCCTCACATCACAACCTTTCTGAGTACCTCATAAGAGCCATAACTAAATGTCCAGCATTGTTATGTCCACCCAGGAAATATACCTAATTCTAAGACTTAGGGACTACCTAATGATTCATAATTATGTTAAATTGTTGCATGTATCAGTAAACTGGTAATTCAATGACATTACTATAGAAGGTATTTCTACTGCACTAATGTAAATGTTAAATGCATATTTCTACATATAGTTTAATAATAGTTTGTTAAACACAAGTATTTGTTTTCACACAAAAAATTTTCTTCCCAAAACACCCCATGCTCCCATCATGCCTGGTAGACATCCTCCTGTCCTAGCAAATGGAAAGTGAAAATAAAATCACTGGACTCAGTGTTACAAATGCACTTTCCATCTTATGTGTACTTTTCAACTCATAGAAAATAAGAATAAACTCCATTTTTGGCAGCATTTTCCAAAATATAATCAGAGAGATGCTAGTAAACACTTAACTTTAAATTGGTTTTCTCAAAACTTTTGAGCACCGAAATTGAATATTTGTTCACACTGTAAATCTAGTCTTCGGTATCTTTTAAATGTCAATACTAAAAACTTAAATTGGCTGCTTCAGTCGGTAAATGCAGTTGACATATACTCAGCAACAGCTTATTTTTATTACTTGGAATAAGACACATTGCTGTTATTTTTAAATTTTTATAAAGGAAAAAAAATAATTTTGGTGGAGTTATTAGAATGATATAAATTGAGGCATGCCCCATGACTTTGCTTTTACAGTTAACAATACCCCAAAATGAGGCAAAGCATGTGAATCCTTCTGTCCAAGCCCTTTTATGCAAATGAAGCCAAGAAATATCTTCACTGTGTAGGCTCAGCCTAAATTCCATTGTTGAAAAGCTTGGGACAGCAGCTCTATCTATGGAGATCAATTTATGGAATCTCTCTTTTTTTTTCCAACATCTCTTAAGATCATAAAAATGATCATAGTTTTGGTCTTGATATTTGCCTTTTATTTTAGGAAAATAAACAGAAGAAAACATACACATACATACACAAACATTCACCACATTGTTTATGAAAGAATGGGTAATGTCCATTATAGCACTGAAATTCACTGAATGAATATAATGCAGTCACCTTAAAAAATTGAAGAATTTCAAATGAATCAAAAAATAATTATAGTACTCTCATTGAAATATGTCAGCTCAGATTTTTATGTCAAATGTCCACATTTTCAAATTTATGTATGTATAAATTATAGCAAATATATGCTTGCATGTTTTTACCTTTTCATTTGTGTATTTTACTTTTCATTTGTGTATTTATATTTTTATATAATGGGAACATATGGAGATGATAAAATAGTTATTTTTAGGAGAGAGAATGATACATATTTTCATCTTAATTTATCACATTTTCTATTTAAAATATTTTGTAATTTAAGTAAAGATAATTTTATATTATCCAACATCAGAATCTTATTATTTATCATCAGAATTGACATAAAAAGTAACTATATTTTGTGCTAGTTACCCATGTTCTTGAGTCAATCAGCACTGAATAGCTAATTTTAAATATTTTTGTCAATTCAGGATAACACCTATGATCTTCATTAAGTTTTTTTTTAAATATTTATTATTTAGGTGTTGCTGGTCACAACACAATGCCTTTATTTTTATGTGGTGCTGAGGATTGAATCCGGTTCCGCCCTTGCTAGGCGAATGCTCTACCGCTGAGCCACAATCCCAGCCCCTTAATTAAGGTTTTTATCACATGTTAAACTCCTATAAAAATTGTAATCTTTCAAGGGTTTTACATTCAACAACTTTATTTTCAAGTCAAAGTTTTAATGTATTTTTAGATATTTCTTATAAAATTATAATCTCTGTAAAACTCATTTTTGAGATTAGAAGGAAAAGGTAGATGATTGAGGACAACCAGCAAGTGATTTTAATTTGAGTTTTGGATAGGGATGAAAACATATTTGCATTTTTATACTTATGTCATTTTCAAAAGAAAACAATTTTGATTTTAGATAAATGGGATTTTCTTTTTAATTCTACTTGGAGTAAAACCAACTTGGAATTTTCACTTGATTTTTCAAATATCACCACATATTTTTTGAACCATTGGCAAATGTTTCCAGTTTATAAAGTCATTCCTATTGTATTGAGCTTTTGCTTCTCCTATATCTTTAGATAAATTGGAAAACAAGAGCAATACCCACTGTATTGAATATTTTTAATGGTATGGTTGAAATTTGTAATTTGAAATTCATAAATTCAAAGAACATTTATCTATAGCTTGATTTTACACTTGATGCTTCATAGCAATTTATAAAATATAGAAAGGAAAATCCTTCTTCCTATCATTCACAGCACTGTTCTTTATACTTAAGTAAAACATAGAAACTTAAGTATCAAATTCATATGCCCTCTAATTGTTGCCTTAGTCTTTTTGGTACCAGGAATTGAACTCAACCCAGGGGCGGCCACAGCCCATTTTTATATTTTATTTAGAGATAGGATCTCACTGAGTTACTTAGGGCCTTGCTAAGTTGGTGTGGCTGGCTTAGAACTTGAGATCCTCCTGTCTCAGCCTCCCAAATCACTGGGATTACAGGCATGTCCCACTGTGCCCAGCATTGCCTTAGTCTTTAAATTATACACCTAACTCTTGAAGAGAAGACCCATGGACCCCAAGTAACTTCAGCATTGGTAGGGCCAGTTCTTGGCAATCCCAATAGAAAGGATTTATGTGTGTTGCACAAAGTAGTAGGTGGAAGTTAATTAGAAACAGACTAGGGATACACAGGATAGGCCTTCTCATGAGAGAATAGGGTAGCTATTACAGAGTCCAGGTTTTTTAAGGGATTTGGGTCCCTTTCATCTTACTTCAGTTTTTCATACTACATTAAGTGGTTTGTTACCCTTTGTAGAGACTTCAGAAAATCTTTGGGTCCTGATGGTTGAAAGGTGACTGTAACCAGTTTTTGGTGATGATCTGTCACAACAAAGAGAGTTATGAGGGCCTGATAATGAGATCTTGAAACAATACTTCCTGTAATGTATTATAATTGACTCTCTAAGGAGGTTGGAAATACCAGTTTCCATTTTCCTAATGCTTGTCTGCTTTGACAAAATTTTCTGTTATCCCGAATCCTGTGATCTATGGACTGATTGTCTTTGATGTGTATGTCTACTCACGTGCTCATGACTGACCCCTAACACAACCAAGAATAGATCCTAATGCTTATACTCTCACACAAATATACCTTCCAAGCAAATTTTCAAGTAAATACAAATTACAAAATGAATAATTTCATGTTTATAACATTAATTTGAAAGATATCAATTTACTGAACCTCAACTGCAATGTCACGCTTGAGAGTGAAGATGTAGCAATATTAACTTACACTTAATTGGTATTTCTAATTTGATGTTACTAAAACTAACACAAAGAAAGAGTAATTCCAAAGAAAATANGGGAGGAAGAACATGAGAAGAAGATTATCACTAAACAGGGAAGAGAGGTGGGAGGGAATGGGAGGGAGAAGGGGAATTGCATGGAAGATGGAAGGAGACCGTCATCATTATACAAAATACATATATGATAGTGTGAGGGGGAAGGAAAAAAAAGAGAGAGAGAAATGTGTCACAGTAGATTGGGTAGAGAGAGGTGATGGGAGGGGAGGGGAAAGGAGGGGGGATAGGGAGGGCAGCAGAATACAACAGACACTAGTATTGCTGTATGTATATACGTGGCTATATAACCAATGTGATCCTGCAATCTGTACACATGGAAAAATGAGAATTCATACCCCATTGAATCAAATATATGATATGTCAAGATCATTGTATTGTCTCGAGCAATTAATAAAAAATAAAAATTAAAAAAGTCAGTTCTTTATAACTAAAGTAGTGTTTTACTCTATTTTTCTACATGTCAGTATATTTTTAAAGTACATATACATAATTTTGCATAATTTACAAGATTGTGCTGCATAAAGATTGGCAGTATACTATTATAAATTTTATTCTTTGGATTTATTCTTGTTGACCCACTTTTAAAATCTTTTTAAGAAAATACTTGAAACATCTTGTTTAATTGTAATTTTGAAGAGAAAATATTTTTCAGTGAAAAATATTCTGGGAAAAGTTATATTCATAATTGACTATCAGGGACTATGATGTGGACAAGAGAAAAATGATTATCCCTGTTAGAGGATAATCTGCCATCGAAGACAAATGCACAACTGCATAACCCTGGTGCAGTCATAAACTCATTATAAAATATTTACAACCTGCTATACACACTAGCTGCTCCTCTAGGTATTGGGTATACCTCAGTGAACAAAAGAGATAAATATTCTTGCTTTTCTGAAAGTTATATTCTAACAGTGTATTTCATTCAGCATATGAAATAAACTGGTAATTGATAACAAAAGGAAGGTTAAAAAAATTAAAGCTGCAGACTGTGGGTGTTTGAAGTCTACATGAGTGTGTTGGGGGAGGAGCTGTCCACTCCTTGAGAAAAGACCTGGTCAGTGAAGATGTCAAGGAAGCAGGAGAATTAGCTCTGTATCTGAGAAGAGTAGCAGGAATGTACCTGAGAACAAGACACCCAGGAGGCTAGTGTGGTTACAATGATGAAAGTGAAGACATGTTAGTCAGCAACTGCTCGTGTGGACATTTGGGGTTCTTGGCCAGGTCTTTGGATCTTATCCTGAGTAAAATGTGGTGTCTTTACAATGTTGTGAGCAAAGGAATGACATGGTCATTTGGCTGCCTTGAAAACAGAATCGGGCAGGAAAGAGTAAAAGCCAGTATGAGGTGAGATGGAAGTGTTTGCATGGCAGTTCTGCAGTTAACTGGCGAATGAACTTCCTAGGAAAGCTCCTAGGAAGGAAACATTCAAGGAGGAGTCTTGTCTTCTACTAAATATGGAAATGCCAGACCTCCTGGCAGGTAAATACTGTGGTTTGTACTGGGAGAAAGTACTTATTATGGAAAAAAATGGACAGAATATACTTGTTTCTATAATTGCTTGGTAAGTAAGCCTGAAAAATATAGATCTATTGGATCTAGTTCCATGTATTATATAATGTAATTATATAACTTTATGAGTAAAAATGGTGATATTCTATTATCTACATGTCTCTTACATTAAGGAGACCTTATACTTCCTTAGAAATCTCATCTGCTACTTGAAACACATACAATTTGATGAGATGAAAAAATGACATAGGAAGTCACCCTGGGCATCTTGGAATTATGCCTGATTCATCTATATATTATACTTATTTGCATCATTGGAATTATTACTAAGCTCAAAAGTGGATCAAATCTCTGATTCTTGGGAATCTCATGTGACAGTCCAATCCTGGGGTTTGTTGCCTCTAACAATAACTCAGGGAAGAGATAGGTGGCTCCTGTCAGGAAAATAGCAACAATGATGGTGAAAATTTTCAAATTATAAATAGTGTGTATAGTATTCTTAGTTGTAAACTGTAAAAAATTAGTGGATTCAAGAAAAACTTCAAATGTTTAATCTGAATGAATGATGTGGCTGTGTTCTAAAACAGATGATTCTGCAAATAGATTGTGGGGACTGGAGACAGCTTAGTTTTATAACTGCCAAATTTGACACACATATTAGACATCAGTGTCTAATCTACTTAACATATCTACTCAACATAGTAGGCAAAACACAATTTTTGGTGTCAGGCACATGAAATATACAAAGCTGGAAGGAAATCTTGGATGGAAGTATATATCTGGGAAATTGAGATCATATTGAGGACCCTGGGTGAGAGATATAACCAAAGGTGTATAAACAGAAAAAATAAGTAGGCCAAAAACTAAGCCCTGAGGCATGACATTAAAAGTGTATAAAGAAGAGGAACTGACAAGAGAGACTATCAAGGAACAGCACACTTGGTAGGATGAAGTGAATAGGATGTATTGAAAGCTGGGTGCAGGAGATGGCAATATTTCAGAAGCCATGGCAGATGTGGTGATTTTTGACAAGTGCAGGTTAGTGGAAGGTGAATCCTTCCTTCCATGATACATTTTCTTCAAACTGACACATGATTAAGTGACTGTGCATGGACTTGATTTAACACACACACACACACACACACACA
>NW_026006604.1:10081-40293 GCF_001458135.2 Marmota marmota marmota
GTCTGCCTCCTCAACTCAGTGATAGCTTATTCAAAAAGATCTTGGAATATACCCAAGTAGCAAAAATAAAAGTATATTATGCTAAAATATTTATAATAATATCATCTTACATTAAGTATTCCTTACAAATATAAATGCCTCTAATTTAAATGCAGGCCAATTCTTGGAAAAGTTATAACTTAGATTTTGGAAAGAGCTGTGGCTGAAGGATCAGGAGAACTGAGCTATATAATTCATGATAAAAGCATTAAATTTCAGTGTGTCTTTTTTTAAAGCTACAATTCTGTGTAGAAACATATATAATCATTTGTATATGATTCTTATTGGTCATCATATTTTTGCATATCATAAGTATGTTTCTGTGGTAAATCACATGTCCATCTCTATGTTGTTGTTCATCAGTGTGTACAAATAACCCTATGGGTCTACTTTTGTATACTAAAATACTGACTACTCATAGGGTAACTGGGAAAAAAGCATTGTGAAAAGGATTCTATATAACCCACAAAACATAAAAGTAAATAGGCATTTAGTTCACTAACACAATGGTAAAAAACATTCTCATGATGTGTTATATAAATGGAAAGGACATTCTACTAACTTTATTGAATAAAATATACCATCCAGAAAAAAGAAGACAATGCATGCTGAAAACACAGGTAGACAAACCATGTAATGTGAAATTCCTCAAGAAATCACCATTCTGAATTCACTTCAAATTTGTGAAAAGAATAATTGTAATACAAAGAACCTGAATCACATTAAAACCTGCATTACAAAATATTTTGCCATCGTGACCTAAGGCCATACCTAATTAGGGGGAACTTGATGGATGCAGGATATAAATGGAAAAAAATATTCATTTTTAGGTGAAGAAAAGTTCAAGAGAAATGCTTTATAAAAGAATTAAAACTATAAATTGAATAAAATTAAACAACAAATCATATGCTTTCACAATTTGATACAAAGAAAAATGTTTAAATATTTTTAGAAACATTAGTCTATTTGAAGGAGAAGCATTCAAGGACAAAATTAACATACCTCTCCTACAACAATTCAGGCTTCTCATAGGTATATGCTTCAGAAATGAAAGGAAGAAAATTTCTCTCCATTACAAAGCCTGAAGTAGTAATAATTAATTAATAAATGTATAATTTTAAAAATTTCATCTGGTAGTAAAATTCATACATGAGGAAAAAATATACATAATCACATAACCATAGTGACAAGAGAGTCTTAGATCTTTCAGAGTGAACACACAATCTACAATGTGGGTTACTAAAGCTGGTATATTCACGACATGTTTGTATAACTACAAGAATATCATAGAACAATAAGCATGTAAATATAGACACATTTTTGTCAGTTTTACCTCAAAACAAAGAATAAATATGTTGTTTCAAAAATCAAGTCCCAAACCCACACAGATGTTTTGCTCACTATGTTGGTATAATAAAATCAGATAAAAAGTAGTTCTCCAGGCAATGGCCACAAAACAAAGTATTTCTGTGCACTTGTAGAAAAGGCACAGGTTTGCATGAAATATTTACCAAACCCAGTTTGGCACACACAGAATTCTATTGGAACAAGTAAACAGTGATAAAAAGGAAAAGTACTCAGGATCATACAGATTGTAATAGAGTCTGCCTTATATAAATTCAATCTTGAATCTCATATCAGTTGAATAAAGATGCTGTTGTCATTCTTCCACAAAGGAAATTCTTTAGGTAATCTAAAATGTTCAGGGCCCAATTTTTTTCTGAAGTTGATTGAAGTTGGGGATGTGGCTCAAGTGGTAGCGCTCTCACCTGGCATGCGCAGGACGCTGGGTTCGATCCTCAGCATCACATAAAAACAAAATAAAGATGTTGTGTCCACCAAAAACTAAAAAATAAATATTAAAAAATTATATCTCTCTCTAAAAAAAAAAAAAAGAAAGGCAATCTTACATACAGTGTATGGGATACATACACTGCCTTGTCAAACATCTTCACCAGGAACTCAGTATGAACCAGGATAATGTACAATAATTGTGAGTGCATTTGTGGTGTTGAAGAAAGACTTGCAGAGCTTTCTTTGTGCATATGTGGGGATAGAGTAGATGGAGGCTGTTGATTGAAGCACAGACTAAGTTGCTTGTGGACGTGTTTCCTAGTGGATAAAGGAATGAAAGAAATGGGCAGTAAATGAAATGAAAACACAGAGCCTGACTTTCTAACTAACAGCAACCTAATCAATGTGGGTTCACAAAAAATGCATTGTATAATTTAATGCCAATCCTCTGGTGCATTTTGAAGACCAGGAAACTTCTATTTAACTTTTTACATGTGGCAAAATTGTTTGGATTTTTGGATAAATATCTGCTACTACTGCGTTTAGCATGTGTTCTATTTGATTTTTCAATATTTTTTGTGGTAAAGTGTTCTTAATATCTATCCTTTGAATAAATTTTAAGTGTACATTTCAGAGGTATTAAAGTCTGAAAACCTTCCATGTAATCAGCAGCAGGTCAAAGACATGTACTTTTTCCACTGCTATTTATCACTGGACTTGAAATTCTAACTAGAGAAATTAGACAAGAATTCAAGACACCCAAGTGCCACGAACCAGACTATCTTTACATCCAGAGGACCCAATATTACATATCACAAGTCTCTAAGGGTTTGCAAAAAATGAACAGAACAAGCATATTCTGCAAAGTCATAAAGTATAGGTCAAGGTTAAATCATTTGGTCTGAAGCATGAGTGATGACCAATTTAAGTAATTTTATTTACAATGCCATGTAAAATAATAGAAAATATTACTGAATGAAACTTCAGGCAATGTAAATAAATATCAAGGCACCTGTGCTGAAAAATCAAAAGGCTTACTATTGTTATAATAGTGATACTATAGGACAGAATTCAAAGGTTTACACAATGTCCAGTGAACATCTTTGTTGTAGTACCTCCGCTTCATTTGCTCCACCTGTGTCTCTGTAGCTGCTTCAGGGGCTCCTGGAAGTTGGTGCTGTGTTATTTGATGCACAGCATGAACCTAATTTGGCCATTGGGGTAGGTGGGGATGGTACAGAGGCATAGGCCATCACCAGGAAGTGGGACTTGCAAAAGTACAGCTTATATGGTCCAGATGCAGCCACTGGTACTCACCCTGGCAGCAGAAGAATGTAACTCAGTGGTAGAGGCTTACCTAGCATGGCTGAGACATTGGGTTTGATCCTCAGCACAACCTAAAAAACCAAAATAAATAAATAAACAAACAAACAAACAAATAAATAAACTTTACATTCTTTAAAAAATTACACAGAATTATGAAATACTATACCAACTAGGATACCAACTTTGACACTATATACTGATCTCACTTTTCTCAATTTACCAGCACACATTTGTGCACATTTATGTATAAATGTGTAAATTTAGCTGTTTTTTCCCCAGGTGTTTGTTTTTTGTGTCTACTACCAGATATCATACTGAACATTTTATCACCACAAGGATCCCTTTTTTGCTGTAATTTCATAACCTCAATTACCTCCCTCCTATCCCCTTTTCGACACAGTCATCTATTATCAATAACCTGTTGTCTATATCCAAAATATTTCTATCTCAAAATGGCACATAATTGGAATTATACAGTATATAAAATTTTCAGTTGGATTAAAAAAATAATTCTACCAATGAATCTGAATGTATTGATGGAGTATTTCTTTTTATTATTATGAGTACCCACAATGTGAAGGTATCACAATTTGCCTGATAGTTTACCTTTCAAATATATCTGGGTCATTTCTAGTTTTTGCTATTACAAATAAAACTGTTAAAGGCTGGGGTTGTGGCTCAGTTGTAGAGCAGTTGCCTAGCATGTTCAAGGCCCTGCTTTGATCCTCAAAACCCCGTAAAAAATAAATTAATTAAATAAAGCTAATAAATAAATAAAACTGTTATGAACATTCATATATAATATTGGCATTTCAATGACTAAACTGAATCTGTAGATTACTTTGGATAATCAGACCATTTTAACAATATTTATTATATCAATCCATGAACCCTTGAGGTCTTTCCACCTTGAAGTCTTTTCTTTGGTTTATTTCTGAACTGTTTTATCATTTTCATTGTAAAGGTTTTTCTCACCCTTAGTTTAGTCATGGTCATGAAGGATACTGGCCTGTAGTCTTTCTTTTTGTTGTGAACTTGTCATATTTTAGTACAACATAATACTGTCATCATTTTAAAATGAGTTGGAAAGTATTCTTTTCTTTCAATTTTATACAGTGATTTGAGAATCACTCTTTTTTTTATAAAAGTCTGTTCAAATTCAGCAGTGAATTTAACTGAAGTTGGATTTTCTTGCTCAGTCTCTCTATTCCTATTTTAATATTATAACTTGTTACTAATCTATTAGATTTTCCATATACACTTATTTCAATTTTAATGATTTTATGTGTCCAAAATTGGC
Source organism: Marmota marmota marmota (assembly GCF_001458135.2). NCBI lineage: Eukaryota > Metazoa > Chordata > Mammalia > Rodentia > Sciuridae > Marmota > Marmota marmota. The sequence goes on from NW_026006604.1 coordinate 14,541, forward strand.
CCATTCTTTCTAAACTTTACCATTTATTGGCATATAGTCCTTCAAAATATTTCTGAGTAACCTTTTACATTTAATTCTTGTCTGTTATACTGTCATCTTCTCCATCTGCAATTTATTTGAATCTTCATCTTTTCTTTTGGCTATTTAGCTAAAGGTCTTTGAATTTGGTTTATACATTAAAAACCAATTATTTGATTTATTAATCAATTCTATTGTTCATTTAGTCACTATATTCTGAACCTTTCTAATTATTTGTATTAGATTGGAGTTCAGTTTGTTCTTCTTTTAGTAAGAATTTTAGGTGCATCATGATGATATTTATGTGAGAGCTCTCTACTTTTTTTAATGTAATCATTCATTCTGTATTTTTCTTTTAGGCTATTTTGCTATATCTCCAACATTGAAGTGTTTTGTTTGTTTGTTTGTTTGCTCAGTCTCTCTATTCCTATTTTAATATTGAATGTTTCCATTTTTCATTTAATTAAAAAATTGTAAATTTCCCCTCTGATTTTTTCAGTGACTACTGTTCATTCAATAGTGTGTTGTTAAATTTCCATATATTTGTAAAATTTCTACATTTTCTCTTGCTATTGATTTCTAGTTCTGTACCATTAAACCAGATCAGATGCAATAAATTATTTCAATTTAAAAAATTATAAATAATTACTTCCAGAAAAAAATATATGTGGTAGATTTTTGGGAAAAGATTCACATGTTGATAAAAAAGAATATATATTCTGCATATGTTAGATGAAAAGTTTTGTGAACATTTAAATAATTCACTTGATCTATGATACAATATAATCTTATTGTTTCTTAATTGATTCTTTGACAGGATAATCTATCTCTTAGTCTAAATGATCCATCTATGGTCAGGCCTCCTAGACATGGTTCTCTAACTCAACAGTGACATGTGGAGACTACGTTTCACTGACATTCCTTCCCAAAGGCATAGCATAATGTCTCCCTGAGACTTTGCATAATAATCTTCTTTGCCCTAAACTTCTCTTTCCTGATCAGTTTTCCCTCAAATTTATTTTCCCTTGATGGGCACAATCATTGCCTTTGGGACATGAGTCTGATTTGATTCTCCTTTGCTATAAAAGCAATAAACCTTCTTTCTCCTTTTCCACAAACCCATGTCCTCATTATCAGGTTGGCTTCAAAAACAAGGACAAAGCTTTCTGCAACACCAGGCACAACACCCAAACAGAAAAAGTTCCAACTGAGGGCTAGAGTTGTAGCTCATTGGTAGAGTAATTGCCTCACAAGTGTGAGGCTCTGGTTTCAAAACTAGCACCTCATAAAAACAAAGAAAGGCATTGATTGAGTCCATATACAACTAAAAAAGTTTTTTTTAAAGTTCCAATTGAAGACACTAATCAAAATGGGATCTAGATAATCAAAATATTCTGTGCAAAAGGACCCACAAACTCCTAGAACATAAACAAATACCTAGGCTAAGACAACATAATACTAATATTACTTTGTCTTTTTAAAGTGCATCAAAATATTGTCTTCTATTTTAAGGACAGCATATTCTAACCATTTTTTAAATTGATGATATGAGCAAAGTGTTTGAATCAACACTGAAATTTATAATACTAAAAGATATTGTGAAAACTTCACTACTCAAAAATTGTTTCAATGAATAACAATATGTATTTAAATGTAGAGGTCCAAATGATCCCCCTAAGATCAGGCCTCCAGGATTTTGTTTTATGGCTCCGGAGGGAGATGTGTGGCCCCCATGTTTCATTGGCACTCCTTCCCAAAGGCACAGCATAAGGTCTTCTAGAGATTTTGCATAATAATCTGTTAAAAGAAACTAGAATCCTCTGCTGCTTTTATTGGTATTTCTGTGTGTCCTCCACTATACCTACTGACAAAAAGAAATACTGCCTGAAAGAGAACCTGACATTTAACGGTCATCCAATAAATGCCTACTAAAATAAATAATATAGCATCTGCAGGAAAAAAAAACTCTAAGAAAATATGACACAAAGTCAAACAAACATGGATTTGAGTTCCATTTTCCTTAAGTACAACTGGAGGATAACAATGCCACCTTCACAAAGTGGTAGGGAGAAAGTAATAAAATAATGCATAAAAGGCACAAGACATAATGCCTGAGAGATTGTGCTATTTTACTATTAATTTGATAATTAGTACACATACCTGAAATGAAGTTCATGAAATGCCACAAAAATAGCTTCTTGTTGTCAAATTAGAAAAGACTCAGACATGAAATTGTAATGAAAATCGAGGCATGTACAGTGACCCAACAGGCAGACTGGATGATGAGCATTTGTGAGGAAGAAGATCAGGTTTTCTGTTCTCACCTCTTACCACAGACCTCTTAAAAATATCTGAACAGCCTATTACCAAAAGGTTTACTCCTCTTGAGTTAGGAGCAGGCTTTGGAGCAAGATTTGTCCTGTTTGTCACTGAGAGAGGAAGTCAAAACCTAGGAATGGCCACATAAGGAAGTGGACCTGCTCAACCACAAATGGCTTGTCTTAGTAAGGAACTTAACATCATAGCTTTGTTCCCAAAGTTAATAGAAAATATGGTGCCATAATTTTAGACATCCAAACCTGTCCAACTACCAACTAGGAAAAAAATGGTTAAAACGCCTTTGGTATAAGGTTTCTGCTCAGAAAAGCAGTTTTCCCTAGCTCCTTTGGGATGTAAGCTAGGACTTACATTGAAATGCAAATGGAATCTCAGTAGAAGACCAGTCTCAGACCCTAAAAAAGGAAAGAAAAAGTGCCCTTTCCCTGAACTTATATTAGACTAAACCAAAAAGTAAATTGTATGATATTTTACTAATTACTGGCTGGTCGTTTTTCCAGAACTCTTGCTTCTTCTTAGATTCTGTATTTTTTGAGCTCATGATTTTGATCCTACAGACCTGTTTGTCAATCAGCCCTATTTTTATTCAACTATGGAGTTTTTAAACATTGCAATGGAGATTTCACCTGCGAAAAGCTACAAAGCCTTTACTATTGCATTATGTGTGCACATTTGTGTTATATGTTGTATGTCGATATGTACATATGTCCATATATCATGTACATGATACAAAAATTGGCAGATATATAAGGAGCACTCATAAAATTAAAAATTTGATCCAAATACCTTTAATTCATGTGATTTAAAATGGTTCATTTTTAATTGGGTAAACAGATGAAAACAAAATGTCTTTAAAATTAAACTTAACTCACAAGTCTCTCTAGGTGGTAAAAGAAATTGATAAAACATTGATGTCTGTAACATGTCTAATATTCTTTGGTTCTAGAAATTTTCTTCAGCAAGGAAAATGGACAATGCTCTTCAATATACTTGTCTGATATTTTGGTAAAATAAGTAAAGTATATTTGACATGGGATTACTCATATTTATCAATAATTTTGGTTGTTATACATCTGATTAATTTACAAGGGAAAAATGCTAACTGTTAAATATACTATCAAGCATTTTTAACTCCTTCAATTCCATTGGGTAACATTATTGATGTTTTCATGAATTGGTAAATGAAAATAAGGGGTTTAAATTTACGTTGTCATCACTAAAAATGTTTTACTAAAAATTTAAAGTTCCAACAGATATATTTCTATATACTTATTGTGTTTTCATAAAATGGTAAACAGATGTAATTCTATATAAAAAAAGGTTTATTAAAGATTTTTATGTGTGAAGGTACAAAAGTTTTAACTGTTTCAATTAAGAGTGATATAAACAACATAAAATATTTTTTATTAAAACAATAATTTGTCCAAAGTAAAAAATTTACAAGGATAGTTTCATATTGTGAACACAAGGAGGATAAAAGATTTTTAAAAATTAAAAGTTCCATATGAGTTGGTTTTATATATATGTAAAATGATTAGTCAGGCTATTTGAAGATTTTCCTTAAGATCCAATGTTAATATACTGATATAAACCAAAGTTTAATCTGTATGTTAAAAATGAAGATTTCTAAAACATTGATTTACTCATAACATTGTGTTCATTAAGTCTTGTTTTTTGAGCAAGTAATCTTAAAGGAACTAAGGATTATACAATTATGGTTAAACAACAACTGTTATTTAAAAAATATGTTATTTTCTTAAGCCCTAAATTCTATTAATATAAAATATCAAAGTAACTATGGTGCTATTGCTATTATTTGTATATTAAATATGTTTGTATCGTCCAGGTATACAAGTTTTTAAGGTAGGATCTTTAAAAGAACATTATATCAAGTTGGTGTTCTCCAAACTAAAGTTGCATGGTAATTTTGGGCTTATTAGAATGATAAACTTTATTAGAGATTTATTTATATCATTTAATATTCTATAACTGGACTTATTATCAATAAGATCTCAAGTTTTATGTTACTTTTTACACTGGGGTACAATTTAAATGTATTTTTAAGTTAATGAGAGCCTAATGTATGTAAAGGTTAATATTGTAAAACACAAACATTTTGCAACATTTTCACAAAAGGGTAAAAGTTTCAGCCTTTCTGTAATTTGTATTTTAAATGTAATACCATATTGTGTTAACTATTATTCATGTGACCTCAAGCAACAATATAGGTAAACTTTATATAATGATATTTAAAAAACAAAAATCAGCTTCAAAACTAGAACAATTTACTTAAGATTTATAAAGAGCCCCACCTTATCTGAGATAAGGCTCTGCCTCCCATCTTAATACATGTCAGAATAACCTCACAGCAGGCTAGACTTCACTTCATTTAAAGTTGTATTGAAAATATTGATTTTTGTTGTTAAGATTACTAGGATCTCAAATAGGGGTTATAATATAACACAGTCGAAGTTCAAGGTAGCTATTACACAAACTAAACATGTTTTTACTCTTATTAATTTTATTTCATATTTTCCTTGTAAACTGTATACATGTTGCCTGTTAATGTTTTACAAAGGTACTGCTTCAAGAACACACAACCTGGGTTAATTTAAGATAAGCAATCACTTAAATGACAGATAAGATAGCAGAGACCTCAATTAATGTGAGGTTATATACATTAAAGTTAAACCCCAGTATTCTTAATTTAAGACTGGTGAGACTGAATTGCTAGATGTATAACATCAAGTCTTAAAAATTAAATTTAATTCATCTATAGGGAAGAGGGGAGGGAAGGAAGGGGAGGAGGCAGGGGATTAACAAGGATGGTGGAATGTGATGGACATCATTATCCAAAGTCATGTATGAAGACATGAATTGGGTATCAACCTACTTTATATACAAACAGAGATATGAAAAATTGTGGTAGATATGTGTGATAAGAATTGTAATGCACAAAAAGTACATGTATAAAGACATGAATTGGAGTGAACATACTTTGTATACAAAGATATGAAAAATTGTGCTCTATATGTGTAATAAGAATTGTAATGCATTCTGCTGTCATGTATTTAAAAAAATAAAATCAATAATAAAAATTAAAGTTAAATTAAAAGGGACAAAAAACTCTATATTTGGCTCTTTCCCTCTGAGTCAATGTAAACCCAAGGAATAGGGAACTTCTCTAGAGAGCTTTGCAACTCTGGGCCACATAACCTCTCAAACAGGGAGATTAATGAGACCCCTGGAGAACAGAAAGCCAATCAATGCTCTTGCCATGAAATGGAGAGTTATTGGAGAATGGATATATTTCTGGTGTTTTCAAGGGAAGCCACATGGTCAACAAGACCTGGATCCCTCCTAGTGCAAACGGCAGTAGCAGAACTAAAAAATTGCTTCCAAGTTCCCCCAAGAGTGACTCCCATGGAAACTCAGCTGACTCTTAATAATAGACAGAAACAAAAGTCAGTTTGACTTGCTTCATCTTAAACACCTAGCAAAAACAGTTAAAACCAGAACATAGCCACTCCTGGGTATTTAAAGATAAATAATAATAATTAAATATAACTTAAGATTTACACTTATGTTAGCCCCGCAAATAAGTAAGACTGGAGGCTACAAAGAAGGATTCTCAGGCAGGAATGCCTGATTTAAAAAAAAAAAAAAAAAAAAAACTATCAAGAGAAACTGCCAGAGTCAGAAGTTTTTATTCCTAACCTACACAGGTAGGCTTGATATTTGCTAGTATGATATTTCCATTCCCAAGAACCAGAAATAAAGGGTTCTCTACTAGACATGGAGGTCACACAAGCAAAAATTTTACAAGATCAGATGACATTGAGTAGTTTAACTACATCTCATGGGGGTGGACATCTATAACATTAAAAGTTAACTGTTGTGTTTACATTCCTGATAACTCTAAAGATGTTAAAGATTTACATTTCTATATAAAGGCCTTGTCCACTCTGCCCTTATTATGGGGACAGCTTCTCAATCTCCACACTTCCTGGTGAAAAAATAGTACCTTCTGTCACCTTCATGATATTCTTTGGCAATATTTGTTCAGTACTCATGTTTTTCTTTTTCCTCTCTTACATAGAAGCACCCATTCACATAGGAATTTACATCCTGTTCTTCTCCAGCCAGACTGAACTCCTAAGCTGCCTCACTCCACATAGCCCCCTCTAAGCTCCAAAGTAGCCAGAACAATCACCTCCCCCTTTCTTACAACAATGGAGACAGAAATAGATACACAATATAAATAGGTAAATCCAGTCAGGTTGCATCAGGGAAGCCAGTTTTGGGTGAGTCTGAGAAGCTGGGAACTGTTACCTGAGGGATTAAAATTTCTTCAGAGTTCTTCCTCTGCACTAGCAAAGTTTTGGAAGGGACACATAAGGCAAGGAGCCTAATTCCTCCTTAATATTGGGAGCAATCTCATCAAAAAGCCATGAAAACTTCATTTCTGCTTTACTATAAATTACTATGATTTCTAAAATTACTTGGAATGCCTGCCCATGCCTTGAATGCCCTCTCTAAAACTTTAGTGAAGCCTCGTAAATTCTGGCTTTCCCTGGCCAGATAACAACCCTCTTTGAAACCTTAGTGGCACCTCATAATTTCAAAGGTTGGAAAGTAAATTTACACCCTAAGTGCTGAACCATTTATACCATTAACCTATTGCCTACATTTGTATTACACTTGTCAAAACCCTGTTATCTGTAAGTTCTCAAGACATCCTCCTTTTGAAACTTTTATTGTATAAAACTGTGCTACTACAGAGTCATAGCACTGTCTTCTATTACCACAGGTTTCCGGAGAGAAACAGTCCTAGAGGGTCGAAATAACAAGCTTGCTTTAATTTGATTTAAATTGGACTCAGTGGTCTTTTCTTTTTCTTGTAGTTTAACACGATTGGCTCTGCTATGTGCTTTTGGAATGTAGTAGAAAATTAATAAGTCTAGGAGGGCTGGCCTGTATCTGGCTCAGGATCATTGCAGTTTTTCTCACTGCATCCATCTGCACTGGCTGACTCATCATCTCCTAGGGCTCAGGTCCTATGTCCACACCTCAACTGAACCTTCCTGGATGAAGTCTAACATTCTTTATACACCAAAATTGTCTCTTTTATTTTACCTGCTTCAATCCCTTCATGGCAGTTTCAAATTTGAATTGCCTATATCTTTCTTTAATTTAACAGGTTTCCATACCAATGAATACAGAATATATATATATATATCTATATATATATATCTATATATATATATACACACACACACATACACACACACACACACAAAGCAGGCAAAGAAAAACAGGGATAAAGAGACACTCGAGCAGGGAACTAAAGTAAGTGAGTAAAGGATCTCTATGAATATCTGAGAGACAAGATTCACAAGAAGGGGGAAGAAACACATGGGAGTGGATGGTGAGAATGCTCAGGCATTTGGAGGCCTTGGTCAAGGATTATGGTTTTTCATCTGAGGACTATGGGAAGTCACTGTGTGTGGGAGCAGACTAACATGATCTATGCTGTCAAGGCTCATTCTGGCTACTGAAGAAAATGGGAGCAACTCAATAGTGCCAAGGATCCAAGCCAGGACCAGTGCTACAAGCTATTGGAGGCTGCCATAGGCTTCATGAGCAAATTTCCCTCTAACTGAGCTGGTCCAAAATGAATCCAGATGCTTCAGGAGATGGTAAGCAAGTCCCTGAATTACAGCAATTTTTAGGGATTTGGTGGTGAGTAGGAAAGTACTAATCTCATTACTCCATTATCTGATGGAAGTTGAATTAAACAGGTCTCCAAGTCTCCTCCAAATGGAGACCATAGGGTGCTGGGATTGATTCAGTACCATCAGGTAGCATCAGAGTGCCACTGAGTTGGAGTTTTGACCATGTGGGAGGACGAGGATGTGTTCAGAGCCAGAAATGTGGTGAGAGGCACTCCTGAGTGAAGGAGTAGTTTGGGCCAAAGTCCAGAGTTCTTAGTGGACTCTGGGATGCCCAGAAGGGAATGGTGTCTGAAGGATGGGGAAGAAGATGAAGCTGGAAAGAAATACAGGATAACATTAAGGAGAGCACCCACAGGGATGGATGATGCCCAAGAAACACTGGTAGAAGAAAGAAAAGAGACATTGGAAGAGCAACAGAAGGAGGTTTCGACTACATGAAACTTTGGAGCTGTTTGGCTCTCTGACAACTTGGTCAGAAACTTCTTGATGACAAGGCTGTCCAAAGTTCACTGTGTTCTCTGCCCCACTCCTCTCTGAAAAATCCATGTAAAGGGCTGGGATTGTGGCACAGTGGTAGAGCACTAGCCTAGCATGTGTGAGGCACTGTGTTTGATTCTAAGCACACCATATCAATAATTAATAAAATGAAGGTCCATTGACAATTAAAAAAATAGAAGAAGAAGAAGGAGGAGGAGGAGGAGGAGGACGAGGAGGAGGACAAGGAGGAGGGAGAAGGAAGAAGGAGAAATTATCCATAAATGGCTTTGTAACAACTCACTGAAATAATCCATAAATGGCTTTGTAACAACTCACTGCATAAATAGAAACTCCTGAGGGTGTGAGGGCCCTTTCCTGGGGCTGTTCTGTCAGTTCCCCATATGAAGTGGGGAACAGACAATTCGGTGTTGGGACTATTCTTTGATGGAAGACAACGATGCTCATGACACGTCACAAAATAGAGTCCCTTCCTTCCATCAACTTTCACCCACTCCACAACCACCAATCCTGGAATTCTCAGTGCTCAGAACCACTGACCTCATCTTGAGGGCATAATGAGGCTGGGGCCTTCTGAGGACTCCCATTGGTGGAATGAGCAGTGGGGGAGTTCATTCTTTCCAGAGTCATAGGACTGGTAAGAAGCTTCAACTGATGGATTCCCCAAAGGAGGACCTGGGCCTTCCAGGACATAAGTAGCCCTACTGTCCTTTGAGTGTAGGGGAATACCCTTTGTAGGGATAGGGTGGTGGCTGCTTTCCTGCAGGAAGTGCTAAGCAGTTAAGAGGTAGGCTCCACCAGAAGAGGAGGGACTCCTTGAAGACATAGACCATGCTCTGCCCAAACAGAAAAGCAAGGAGTCTTGCCATAAAATGGGGAGCTTTGACTTGCTCAAGGATATTGTGCATAGTGAGGCATCTCAGTCTGAAGGACAGGATGGGTCTGAGACTGGGAGCCAGAAGTCCTGACTGAGTCTGGGTAGGTCATGGCCCCTGTACACAAGCATTCCTTATCTGTCAAAGGCGAAAGTGGCATCTTAGGCTTCCTGCCAAACCAGCTTGGACTCAATGAGAAGTCTATGAGATGTGTCTTTGAGGAGGGTGGGAAGGAAGGAATGGATGAATGAGCCAAGTCAAGCAGAGGAAGAAGAAAGAGTTGAGGTCCCATGTTACAGCTGTCAGTTTACCTCTTCATTTTCAGCCTCAGTGTGGGTGTCACTGTACTTTGGATTGCTGGGGCTGCACTATGTGATAACTGTGGGCTGCATTGATTTCCTGTGCTGGAAGAAGAAACTGGAGGAGCATGCCCAGCAGTGGGTGGAAGTACTGGGAACCACCACCTTCACTTACAGCCCACTCCTGTACTGGAGAAACAAAGGACAGCAATGTGGCATGAATGCAGATATCAACACAGGCCCTTCCCCGGCTGGTCCCCAAACTGACATTCAAGTGGAGATTCCAGATTCTCTGTGGCAGTCAGACACCTGTGAAGGCAGACACTATGTCATCAGAGGAAGTAGCACCAAGGCACAGGCCCCTGTTCCTCTGCAACCTGCTCTGCTGGCCACACAGCAGCTCTTATCTAACCTGATGCCACAGCAGCAGTCCAAATCCCCACTCCTGATTATCTTTCAGGAGATACCTTTTGCTCCACCCCTCCACATGCTGAACCTACCTCCCATGCTGGACCACTCTGCCTCCTACCCCTATCTCCACTGGAAGTGGAAAGAAATGTCCACTCTCATTCTTTTCCCATTCTAGCCCTTAGGGTGAATGTCTCAATGCATACTTTGTTCTTTAGATTTTCAGTCTCTGCTCACTGAAGCTGAGAACTTCAGGTACCAGGGCTATTAGAAAAAGGAGCTAACCTCAGGCAATTGACATTGCCACCCAGGTCAGAGCCCTGGTAGATGTTACAATAGTAAATGTTTTGTAAATAGAGTCATTTGTGTCTCAATGGCTCTTAACATGGCAATGCTCTTCCCCTCTAGGATGGGGGAACAGGTCTTAACAATAAAATGAGATTTGGAGGATGGCTGTGAAGAGACACATGGAAACAATACTTGTGGAGGAGCTCAATTCCCTCCCCCAATCACTGGAGCTCCAAGGTGTACCACCCCTGGACAAGGTCCCCAGAGGCACTGCTCTTCTGCAGCAGGGCAAGTGGATGTTGAAGAACTTCCACTTGCTGGGAGATGTATGATTAGCCTGGTCTGGGAGTACTTGCTACCAGGTAAGCTGATGCCCAAAGAGAGTTACCACAAGATTAGGGAGCAAAAAAGGTTAGGACCATGCCATGCAAATTTTTTCTGTTGCCCAAACAAAAGGTTTCAAGGGAGGCTACATGGCTCTTCCAAATACAATCATACTTGTCAAAGGAGGGGTGGAAACCTTCACACTCTAGAGCCCTTTTTATGAGCATCATCAAAAGAAATGCATCTGCTCATAGTGTAGAGTTAGTTCCCTATCCAAAGTCAAGCATTCTTCTGCTCCTAGAATCCTTCCCATTCAATGGGAATGATTTTCAGAATGACTCCAACTGCTGTTAAGTCCATTTTATACAGAAATGATGAGTCCAAACTAGGGCTGGTGGAATATGTGTTTGCCTATTTGTGGATGCACACCGCATGGAGAATTCTATTTCCAGCTCAACATTCCCCATTCTTCCCTTAATTCACCAGATTCCAAATCAGGTATAAGGTGGCCTTTTTCTAAATGGAAAGAGTACATCAGCTTCATCTTGGTGCACTGAGGCATCCCTCCCCTGTTGGCATTAGTGCTGATGAAACACCTCTTCCACGTCCTGTGTGGGAACAAACTGATCAAGTCTGTGTGAAATGTTCAGTAAGTGTTCAGGTCTCAACCTACAGCTGTCAGTCAACTTTCCTTTATTTTTTTCAGCCTCAGTGTGGGAGAAATTGTACTTTGGATAGCTGTAGCTATGCTCTGTGATCACTGTGGGCTGCATTCTCTTTCTGCACTTGAAGAGAAAACTGGAGGAGCAGTGGGTGGAATTGCTGAGAGGTGCCACCTTCACTAACAGCCCACTCCTGTACTGGAGAATCAAGGGACGTCAATGTGGTATGAATGCAGCTATCAACACAGGCCATTTTCTGGCTGGTCCCCAAACTGAGATTCAAGTCAAGATTCCAGATTCTTTGTGGGAGTCAGACACCTGTGAAGACAGGCAATATGCCATTGGAGGAAGCAGTGCCAAGGCACAGGCACAAGAGAACCAAAGTATTCCAGTGCACCTTCTGCAAATGCAAGGGTCATTGCAGACACAATTGTCCCCATTGCTTCCAAGAGAAGCCATGTAAGATCAGCCAGACTCAGACCCCTCCTGGCAAGGGGCACCACTCATAGAGGAAAGCTAAAGTCAGAGGTCTTCATAAATGTCCTCAAGGTGATGTCTGAGGTATCTCAGCTAATTCTTAGGAATAGATAGGAACAAGGTAAGTTTGGACCAACTTGGACTAAAAACTCAGGGCAGGGGAGGATAGCCTGAAATCACAGGAGTACATGGATGTTGAAAAGCGAAAATATTTTTTTTTGTTTGTTTATAAAAGCAGAGATACACTTGTGTCAGCCCTACAAACACTAAGTAATGCTGAAGGCCTTGGAAAAAGGGTTCTTCTCTGAAATGAAGTTCATGAAATGCCACAAAATAGCTTCTTTTAGTCTAATTAAAAAGACTTGGGCATGAAATTGTAATGGGCAATGAAAATCAAGGCATATTCAGTGACCTAACAGGCAGACTAGATGATGAGCACTTGGAAAGAAAAAGATCAGGGAGCTTCTCTTCCAAGTTTGTGGAATGCTGGAGGATTACAAATTCCTAACATCAAGAAGAAAGAAAAAATTGAGAAGTTATGAAACATTTGTAGGCAGGTTCCCAATATAATATTTATTTTTCTTCATTGCAGATGAAAACTGCAGACAGGTTCTAGAGTCTGTATTTGTACAGGTATGCTCTGCTTTCCTATAAGACAGGCAGAACTTTAGGAGGACTCACTTGCTGAGCTTATGATATGGAGAGAGGGAGAAATGGGAGCAGGAAACCTATTGGAAAGATAATACAATCATCTATGCATAGGGTCTTAAAGACTTGGAATGAGATGGAGGCAACAGTAGTGGCATAGGAGAAATACGAGTTGGTCAGGTATATGAGAGCAAGACATCCAAAGATGAGTTGGCTTATTGCACAGATCATGTTCTGTCCAAACAGAAAAGATACGTGGGAGTGTTAAACCATGACACAAAGAAAAGACCACTGACTCCAATTTAAATCAAATTAAAACAAGCTTGTAATTTTGACAGGCCAGGATTGTCTCTCCTGAAACCCATGGGAATAGAAGACAATGCTACAGCTCTCTAGGAACACAGCTTTATAGCACAGAAACTTGCATACAAAGGGGGAGTGTCTTTAGAACTTACAGATAACAGAATTTTGACAAGCATAACACAAAGGCAGGTAGTAGGTTAATGGTCTAAATGTTTCAGCATTTAGGGAGTAATTTTAGATCCCAGTATGAGGATTTATGAGGTGCCACTAGAGTTTCAGAGAGGGTCGTTATCTGGCCAGGGAAAGCCAGAGATTATGAGGCATAACTAAAGTTTCAGAGAGGGCTGCTATCTTGTCAGTGAAAGCTAGGCATGGGTGAGTTCAAGGAATGGGCAAGCATTACAAGCAAATTTAAAACATCAAAATACGGCCAGGCTAAATAGAAATCCTAATATTTTACAGAAAACACAAATGAATCTTTTATAACTTGTGAAACGTTGGCTCCTGATCTTAAAACGGAATTAGTCTGGGTTTATCATTCCCCCCTTGTCTTACGTATCCCTTTCAAATCTTTGATAGGGAACAATCAGTAATGTCAATCATATATGTTAATACTGTCAATTATACATAATAGAATTAAGTTGTAGTCCTCCAAACCTGAGCACATAGTTAATGATTCATGGGACAAGAACTAATAGGAGATGATGCAAATTATAGGACCTACAAGGGAAGTTAACCATGGAAACCAGTTTCCCAAGCCTGGCTAAGAGTTGTCCATTTGAATTTTGTTGATCTCCTTTTTTATTTTATCCCTCTGTTGTTGGATAACACTAGAATAATCGGTAATATTAAAACTACACATGCCTGGGAATTGTTGACAGCCCAAATGATATCTCAGAAAAAGAAAGTAATAGCTGCTCTATTTTGTAGTACTGAGATTCAGAGTACTTTCATCTCCTGATTAATTTCTACTAAGAATTGTGTCATAAGGTTAGCTGTTTTGCTAAAACTACAGACTAATTTCATGATTTCTCTGTATTCCTACCACTAGAATTGGCAAAAAGAAAGCTGCTGCAATTGCGAAGTCTAGGGGGTCCAAGTGGATTAAATTGTTATTGCAATTGGGGGGCAGACTTCGGATGTCTTGGTGGGGAGATGCCAGGGATGGCAGTAAGGGAAAGATCCATCCAATAGAGCAGATCCCACAGAAATTGGTAGGCAAAGCCTGGAAACTCATCTTATTACAGAGAAAAGCCCATCCTGTAGGAAGTCATTTGCCATTGGGTAGGGAGATATTTTGTTCAATAGAACAATTAGGTGGGGTTTGGGGAAGGATGCACTCTATGCATAAACGATGTTTTTGGACATCAGTGAAGCTGGCAAGTCTGACTCTGCATGGGACACAGGTCAGTCTTGCTGTGTAGCCCTATCACCAGTGACCTTAATACAGTCATCATATTTTATAGAGAGGCCCATAAGATGATTAGCTAACAATTGATCGATGGAATTTCCTTCTTGTATGCAGAAGGAACTTTTGTTCATAGTATCAACAATCAATTGTAACCAAAAGGTTTGGTTGTTTGTAGAATTTAGGAGGCTCATGGAAATATCCACATTTAAAGTAGCACTTGAATAGTCAGTATCCACTATGGCCCTCTTTTTAAACTTAATAAAAGAATATTGTCCTGAATCTTGTGGGTGAGCTGAGTATTTATAGATTCCAAAATTTATATGATCCCCTTGAGACTGGTCTGTAAGATTTTTCCATGGTCCCTCCCTGAATACCAGACTGAAAATTTCTTGATTTTCTTTACACCATCTTATAGGGCCAATTATTGGATCCTGACAGGAGTAAGTACAATTTAATATTAGTGGGGATCTTACAATGGCAGGTCCTACCTGCGCTACAAAGGGGTGCAAGGTTGGTTGAGGCTAGCATAGCTAACACCCAAGAATACATATATATTCCAACAGGGAAAAATTATTAGCATAATGTTTACAATAACAAGGAAAAGCAATAAGAAGTTAATGACAAAATATTAACCCTTAGAAATTTTAAAATTAAAAGGTCCATGCTCAGTCACTTTCCACCTTTGGCAGCTAGATTCTCCTCCAGTGGGTTCTGAAGGTGCCTTCTTAAGCTAAGAATGATGAATCCAAGCAGGAATACCAGCAACTTTGACGGCAGTGGGAATGTGGAGAATCACAATGGAAGGGCCTTTTCACCTGGGTTCGATGGTATTAGTTTTCAAACATTGTATCAGCACAGCATCGCCAGGTTGGAATGAATGATCAACAAATCTATGTCCAACAGGCTGAGCAGCCTGAACCTGAAGAAAGATCTTATCCATGAATAGTTGTGACCCTGAGATTGGAATGTCTCCTAGCAGATCTAGGTGTACTCTGGAAACCATAGGCAGTGGCCGCCCATAAATTATTTCATATGCAGTAAATTTTTCCTGATAAGGAATGCAATGGGCCCTCAATAGGGCAAAAAGCAGGAGATTAACCCAGTTAACACCAGTCTTAAGGATTAATTTAGACAGTGTTTACTTCTATTCATCCTTTCTACCTTCCTTGAGCTTTGAGGGTGGTACACACAGCATAATTTCCAGTTTATATTAAGGGCCTTTGAAATCAATTGAGATAATTTGTACATCAAGGCCAGGCCATTGTCAGACCCCAAAATTAGAGGGAAGCCAAATCTAGGAACATTCTCATTTATTAGTTTTTTATCTACTATTTGTGCCATTTCCATCTAGATTGGAAAAGCATCTGCCCAGCCAGAGACAGTTTCAACAAAGACTAACAAGTATTTATATTCATATAGTCCAAGTTTAATTTCAGTAAAGTCTAATTCCCCAAATTTACCAGGTACAGAATCTTAACTCCTGTTTCCTTGTGGAAGTTGATCCTTCTAGCATTTACCTGTGCACATGTCATGCAACAATTTGAGATATCTTGAAGCATCCCTCGATGTCCCCGAAGCCAAACATAGGATGAGATTAATTATGACATCTTCTTGGGTGATAAATGCATGGCTGGATGAAGATCAGTTAACCATTTTCTCCCTAGTAGCTTAGATATGCAGATTTTTCCATTTGGGAGGTTCCACCAGCCATGACAGTTTTGTTGGGCACCCAATGAGAAGATAAGTTTATTTTTTTCTGTAGTGTGTGAAGAGGCCTCCTCCCCAATTTTAACAGAAAATTTTGGATAATTGGAGAGTTGTTGGATAGTTTGGTGTCTTGGATCTCCAAGGGCTATTTCCCTGGCTGTTTGATCAGCCTAGTTGTTTCCCTGAGTTTGAGGACTATCATCTTTGCAGTGTCCAGGCCAGTGGATAATTATCTGGCAACCAGATAGATAGCCTCCAGTAATTGAAGAATTTCTTGTTTATTTTCAATTGTCTTACCATATGAAATTAAAAGTCCCCTTTGTTTATATATCTGTCCATGCACATGTGCTGTAGCAAAAACATAGTGGCTGTTTGTGTAAATATTCACCCCTTTTCCTTCTGCTCATCTCAATGCCTGTGTGATAGCAATGATTTCTGCTTTTTGGGTTGATGAGCCCCTGGGCAAACCCTGTGCCCAAATAACTTCTTTTTGGCCCATATCTACTGCTACTCCCACATACCTCATTCCATCTCAGACGTAACTGCTGCCAGCAGTGTAAAGGTCTGAATCTCTGACGCTGAGAAGAATTTCAGTCACGTCTAGTCAAGTACATTGGATGACATCCAGCATCTATGAGCGGTCATGAATTGGCTCCTACAGGTTGTTGTCTGGCAGCAGGGTTGTTGAATTGACTGCCATGGATTTATTGAATGTTAATCTGTCCTTGTCTAGGAGGAAAGCCTGTTATTAAGTGAGGCGGGCATTTGACATCCAATGATTTGTGGCATCCCTCAATAGATCTTCCACTGTGTGTGGAACAGTCACAGTAAGAGTCTGCCCCAGAGTTAGTTTGTCTGTGTCCTTCATCAGGAGTGCAGTAGCCACTATGGCTCTTAAACAAGGAGGCCACCCTGATGCTACCAGATCAAGCCTTTTTGAAATGTAGGCAATTGATCTTTTCTATAGCCCTAGATTTTGGGTAAGCACTCCCTTTGCAATACCCTTTTTCTCATGAACATACAGATGGAAGGGCTTAGAGATATCAGGGAAGCTTAGGACAGGAGCCTACCAGAGCCTTTTTTAGATTTTTAAAGGCTAATTCATTTTCTACAGTCCAAACTAAAGGTCAGTTGCCTCCCACAGTTGCAATATATAGAGGGCTTGTCAATATCAGCAAATCCAGGTATCCAAAGGCGGCAGTACCTGACTGCCCCTAGGAATTTCCTAACCTGCTTTTTAGAGTTGGGATTGGGATCTTCATTATGGCCTCTATGTGGGCTTGGGACAGCAGCTTTTTCCCTTCCATCAGTTCATATCCTAAATAAGTAACTCGAGGAGAACAGATTTGTGCTTTGTTTTTGGAGACTCAATACCCTAATTGAGCCAAGGTCCTCATTATGCCCCAGGTGGCCTTTCAACAGTCCCTTTCATCCCTTGCTGCTAGCAAAAGATCATCCACATATTGAATCAAGGTTATCTTGGGGTACTCACTGCAGAAAAGGCTCAAATCTTTGTTGAGTTCTTCATCAAAGATGGTGGGGGAGCTCTTAAATCCCTGAGGTAGTCGAGTCCAGGTTGGTTGTCCCAATATTCCCTGCTCCAGGTCAGTCCATTCAAATGCAAAGATGGGATGACTCAGTTTTGACAAAGGAATGGAGAAAAATGCATCTTTCAAATCTAATACCATGTAGATCCTATGTTCTGATGCCAACAGACTGAGCAAGGTATAAGGGTTTGGGACAGTTGGGTATATGGTTTCTACCCATTTGTTCACTTCCCTTAAGTTCTGTACTGGTCTCTAATCATGAGTCCCAGGCCTTTGGACAGACAACAAAGGGGTGTTCCAAGGTGACTGATATCTAATTAGTATTTCCTCTTCTAGGAGACATCTAATATGGGTTTTGATTCTTTCTCTGGCTTCAGAGCTGATGGGGTATTGTCTAACCTGAATTGGCATAGCCCCAGATATTAGTTGTATTACAACCTAGGAGGGCTATCCTTAGCCCAAACTGTAAGAATTTCTTGGATTAATAGTTTTTTTTTTTTCCATTTTCCTTCTAAGCTTGGATAAGATTTTGAGAGAGCAGATATTCCTCCCTTTATGGGCATGATATAGTTAAGGCTCTTGTAGGACTCCCCAGTTGTAGGGAATTCATATCCCCTGAAAATGATATAGTTTCCTAAAGTTTGCTTAGAAGTTTCCATCCCAGCAATGGGAAAGGTCATTCAGGGATAACAATGAGAGAGTGAGTCACAGTTCCTTGTCCTACATCAACAGTGGTCCATTTATAATTTTTAATTTCTCCTATTTCTCCTTGTACTTCCATATTTTCATTAGTGAGGGGTCCTGGTGGCTTCTGCAACACCAAATGTGAAAGCCCCTGTATCCACTAAGAAATTTAGAGGTTGGCTCCCAATTTTGAAGGTACCATTGGCTCTTGGGAGCCTAGTTTGTAAAAGCATGGTCCCCCTATTCTTCTAAAGTTAGAGCTGGTTTTAGATGAGGGGATTTGGCCTGCAGCTGGGGAAAGTCCTTTTGATTTTGTTGGGGGCATTTATATTTTCCAGTGTCCAAATTCTTACAGAATACTGATCTGTCTTTTGCCTCTGCTGTATGCAGTCTGCATCTGTCTGGGATTGAAAATTTCAGGAGACTGTAGCACAGCCCCTGTGGCCCAATGTATTTCCTTTATCAGTAGAGCATCCTGGCTGTTTCTATTTTCAAACACCTTTTGAGCTAGCTCCAATAGCTCTGACCTGTTCTTCCTCAGAAAGGCATCAATTTTTTGAATATTTTTATGGAGGTCTGGGGCCCACTGAGTTACAAAAGCCAGGTTAATTGCCTTCAGGTTTTTTTGGTTCTCAAGCTCTATAGGAGTATATATAGATGGTATGCCTACAGGAAGGAGCCTTATCAGAAATGCTGAAGGCGACATGTCTGGGCTTTGTTTTACCTGTGGCAGTGAGTGGAAGTGCTGAGAGCTGCCAAATTTGCTTACAGCTCACCCCTGTACTGGAAAAACAAAGAACGGCATTGTGGCATGAATGCAGTATCAACACAGGCCCTTCCCTGGCAGGCCCCCAAATTGAGATTCAAGTCAAGTTTCCAGATTCTCTGTGGCAGTTGGACACCTGTGAAGGCAGGCACTATGCCATCAGAGGACGCAGCACCAAGGCACAGGCATCTGTTCCCTTGCAACCTGCACTGCTGGCTGCACAGCACCTCTAATCTAACCTGATGCCACAGCGGCAGTCCAAATCCTCACTCCTGATTATCTTTCAGGAGATACCTTTTGCTCTTCCCCTCTGCATGCTTATCCTAACTCCCATGGTGAACCATTCTGCCTTTTACCCTGTCTCCATTGGAAGTGGAAGGAATGTCCACTCCCATTTCCTTCCCACTCTAGCCCTTGGGGTGAATGTTTCAATATACACATTTTGCTTTAGAGTTTTAACCTTTGCTCAATGAAGTTGACAACTTCCAGGGATATTAGAAAAGGGAGCTAACCTAAGGCAATTGACATTGACATAGAGGTCAGATTCCATGCAGTTTTTACTGTAGTAAATGTTTTGAAAATACTCAGAGTCATTTGCATCTCAATGGCCCTTACCTGGGCAATGTCCTTCCTCTCTAGAGTGGGGGAACTGGTCTCACCAATACAAGGAGATTTGGAGGGTGGCTGGGAAGAGACACATGGAAACAATACTTGTGGAGGCGCTCAATTCCCTCCCCCCATTACTGGAGCTCCAAGTTGTCCCCCAATTACTGGACAAGGTCCCAAGAGGCACTGCTCTTATGCAGCATGGCAAGTGGATATTGAATATCTTCTACTTCCTGGGAGATGTGTGATTATCCTGGTCTGGGAGTACTTGCTACCAGGTAAGCTGATGCCCAAAGAGAGTTACCACAAGATTAAGGAGCAAAAAAGGTTAGCACCACGTCACCCAAAGTTCTTCTGTTGCCAAAACCAAAAGGTTTCAAGGGAGGCTACATGACTCTTCCAAACCAAATCATACTTGTCAAAAGTGAGGTCCAAGCCCTCAAACTGTAGTGACTTTCTTATGACCATCATGAAAACAAATGCATCTGCTCATATTATACATTTAGATCCCTACCAAAAGTCAAGCATGCTTCAGCTCCTAGAATCCTCCCATTCAATGGCAATGATTTTTAGAAGAACTTAAACTGATGTGTCAGTCCATTTTATACAAAAATGACAAGTCCCAACTAGGGCTGGTGGAATATGTTATGTCACTAATGTGTTTGCCTATTGGTGGATGCACACTGCATGGAGAAGTCTATTTCCAGCTGAACATTCCCCATTCTTCTCTTAATAGACCAGATTAAAAAATCAGGTACAAGGGGGCCTTTTCCTAAATGGAAGCCGAGGGCATCAGCTTCACCTTGGTGCGCTGAGGCATTGCTCCCTTGGTGGCATCAGTGCTAATGAAACACCTCTTCCACCCCCTGTATAGGAACAAAACCATCAAGTCACCTGAAATGTTCTCGAGCCAGCCCTGTGCTCACATTTGTGTGAACTCCACAGAGGCCTTCCCCTTTATAACTGTTATCTGTTAGTGTATGGCAAATGTATTGCTTCTAAACAACAACCTGGTTTTAGTGCAGATCATAAGCCATCACCTTCAGTACAGGTAGTACAGAATGCCGACATCCAATACTCATGCCGACTCTGATTAATTGGAAGGGGTAAGGGAAAGTGTAAGATGATCCATAGAATCTGCAGATCAGAGAGACTGAGAGGACCCCAGAGAACAGGAAGCCATCCCGTGCACCTTCTGCAAAGCGGAGGGTCATTGCAGACACAATTATTTCCAATGCTTCCCAGAGAAGCCATTAAGGTCAGCCAGACACAGACCCACCCTGGCAAGAGGCACTACTCATAGAGGAGAGCTAAAGAAGTCAGAGGTCTTCAAAAATGTCCCCAAGTTGATGTCTGAGGTATCTCAGTTATTGCATAGGAATACATAGGAAAAAAGTCAATTTGGACCAACTAGGTCCTCAAACACAGGACAGGATACCTAAAATCACAGCCCTGTGTGGATGTTGAAAAAGAAAAGGAATATTGGTTTCTTTGATTATTGATTAAGGTAAAGATGCATTTGTGTCAGCCCTACCTCACACTAAGGGACACTGGAGGCCAAGAAAAAAGGGTTCCTCTACGAGAGAGTAACCCCAATCACAAGATTCACTAACTGGTCTTGAGTTCATTTCAGTGAGAGTGCAATGAAATGCTGGATAGGAAGCAGTAGGCATAATGCCTGACAGAGTGTGCTACTTTTACTTTTATTTTGATAATCAGTACACATACCTGAAATGAAGTTCATGAAATACCACAAAAACAGCTTCTTGGGTTTGAATTAGAAAAGACTTGGACATGAAATTGTAATGGGCAATGAAAATCAAGGCATGTAAGGTGACCCAATAAGCAGATTGGGTGATAAGCACACAGAAGGAAGAAATCAGGAAGCCTTTTGTCAATGTTTGTAGAATCCTGGAGGATTAGGAATTCCAAACATCAAGAAGTAAGGAAAGAAGGAGGGGAAGGAGGGAGGGAGGTAGGAAGGAAGGAAGGAAGAAGTAGTTATGGAACATTTGAATGCAGGTTCCCATTATAACCTTTATTTTTATTCACTGAAGATGAAAACTGGCAGACCGGTTCTAGAGTCTATGTGTCAACCAGTATGCTCTGGTTTCCTATAAGATAGGCAGAACTTGAAGAGGACTCAGCTGGTGAGCATCACATATGTAGAGGGGAAGAAATGAGAGCAGGACACCTATCAGAAGCATCACACAGTCTTCTAGGCATAAGGTCTTGAGGAATTGGAGTCAGACGTAGACACCAGTTGTGGAAAGGGGGAAAGAAGAGATGGTCAGCTCTGTGAGAGCAAGACAGCGAAAAGAGGAGCTTGCTCATGGCACTCTGGAAAGAATTTAGCACTTTTGCCTCATAGGATTACTTCTTCATTTGGACAGGAAAGAGACATCAGAAAATGTTGGCTCTTTCTGCATTCAGATTGGTTTCACAGAACACATTTTCATCCAGGATACCAATTCATTTGGATACATCACCTGTTTGATTGCTTCTGCACCTTGCTCTTTCACCGTCTCAACCTTAAAGATGGAACTGAGGGTCTGAAAAAGAGACAATAAGAAGCAATCAACACCTAGGGTAGAAACAATAACAGCAAATGCCCCTCCCCACACCTTGATTCTGGTTCTCAGGCTTGTTGGAAACAGCCTGTCAGCACAATGGAACAGATCTTCCAGAAGCACAGGAAACCTATGAGAAGAGCTGTAGGCGGGCGAGGCTGGGCTTGTGGCTAAGTGGTCCAATGCTGGCCGGGCATGTATGAGGCCCTGGTTTCTATGGTGTGCACACAGTATCAATGATTACATTCTCTAACTAAGGAATTTCAAAGAAAAACTGTAGGATTGGGAACACTAAGACCACAGGCCACACAGCCTTTCACAGTCCTACTCCTGGGCAGTACCTATGAGGTCTCCATGTTCAGGCTTCACCAGCACCAATGAGGGTGAAGTCCTGCAGCACTTTGTAATCATTGAAAGATTCAGAGGTTGTCATTTTGAATGCAACTGTCATTTGACCAGAGATGCTTCCTCATCTGCACATGAAGTGACAGATTACCCATGTTTTCCTTGGATTCTTTTCAATGACTGGCTAGGGAATGTAGCGGTGTTACTATGTTTCCTTCCAATATGCTCCAGCACCCCCGGAACACATACTGAAACCAGGTGTCATGGCAAGGCCTCAGAAAGCCATGGAAATATCTCTCAGATCTCTCTGAAAAACCATCTTGCACAAAAACAGTGAATCCTGGCCAATATTTTCAAATTTTCAGCCCCTTGTTGGAAATGTCTCCTAGAGCTTTAAACTCGGATCTCCATGTTTCCTTAGAAACCTACCTGTTCCAGAGTGGGTCCTCTGCATGCAGGCTGTTTCCCCAAGGCACTGTGTGAAATGCATGATGAGACACAATATTAATCTATGCTTTCTAATTTTTTTAAGAGAGAGAGAGAAGAGAGAAATTTTTAATATTTATTTTTCAGTTTTCGGTGGACACAACATCTTTATTTTATTTTATTTTTTATGTGGTGCTGAGGATCAAACCCAGCGCCCTGCACATGCCAGGCGAGCATGTTAACGCTTGAGCCACATCCCCAGCACTAAATCTATGCTTTCTTCATAGGGAAAAGAAAACCAATCTAGTTGAGGTGCACAAACTCCATTGATTTTGCACCTAAGAACTCACTCTCCTTTCCACTCTCTCTAACACTTCTACACCTCATGCTGAGAATGATGGATTCGGAAAGAGCTAGTCCCTGACCAAAATTCTGAAGTGCATAGATGAGAGAGGATTTGTCAGTAACCACTCTCTGCTAGTACTGAGGGCCCATTCTAGAGGTGTCACTGTGAATTGCAGGGATGCCTTGGCAGAATGAGCTCTCTTAGGTCTCCTGTGCTTGGCCATTTCACCTCTTTCCCTTGGAGCTGCAGAGGGGGTAAGAAATAGAAAGATATCTTGGGAAGAAAAGATACCTTGGGAAGAAGTTTCCCATTTCAGACAGCATTTCCAAGGGCAGGTGGCCTGAGTGGACTAGAGTCTACTAAGGGGTTGGGCTGGCTGCTCCAAACCCAGCCTGTGGGCTCTCTCTGCTCTGCAGGTACCATGGCACCCCTAATTCAGAAAGCCTGCCCTAATTCATGCCTTCCCTCCTCACGACCAGCCCTCTTTTGGTGCCAATCCTGCTCTGGGGAGCTGACTGAACCCGAGGGTGCTCATGAGATAGCTCCTCGGAAAACGTTCTTGGCACTCATACCACTCATTCCTCTAGCATCAAAGGTTGTTTCCCCAAACATCCTCACAGCAGCTGCTTCTCTCTACTGAAGTTTCTAGGTGACCTCCATTTTGTCAGAATCAGGCAGGAATTACCCTCATTTTCCGGGTGAGGAAGCTGAGGCTGAGGGCCTGATATTAAGTGATTTCTCCCAGTTATACCCCAGAGCTGACCTTTAGAAAATGCTCCCAAACTTCAGTTACCCTGTACTTCCTAAAGCCAAATTGCAGCTCCAACCACATGGGAACTACTTCCTGGAGTCACCCAGAATTGGGCCCAATGACTTCTTCTATAGGCTTCTTTGGATACCTGCAATGCATGTTGCCTCTCTCAACCCCAATGCAACTATCCTTTTCACCTCTGGGACCAACTGTGAGTTCCTGAGGTCAGGGCCAGTGACATGCACATCTGTCTGGCTTGCTCCACACATGACGGCATCCTCTGTCAAGGCACTCACTGATGTGCATTGTGTGCAAATCTGGCTGAGGAAACCCTTCCTGAGGCAGGTACAGATCCTACAACTCTGCTCTCTCACACCTGTACTTAGAAAGATCAGATCAGCCCTGCTCTGTGCTGTTTGGAATGTAGTAGAGGGTTAAAAAGTTTAGGTGGGCTGGCCTGTAACTGGCTCAGGATCATTGCAGTTCATCTTACTGCATCCAGCTGCACAGGCTGCCTGATCATCTCCTAGGGCTTCGTTCCCATGTCCACTCCTCAAGGGAACCTTCATAAATGAACTCTCTCTCTCTTTGCACACCTTAATTGTCTCTTTGACTTCAACTCTTTTATTCCCTTCGTGGAAATTTCACTCTCTGAATTGCTTCTATCCTTCTTTTCTTTGATTCCACTGGTTTCCATTCCACTGGATACAGACAAAAAATAAATATATGTTGTGTGATGAGAACACTATGTTGATGAACAAAGCAGACAAAGAAAGATGGAAATAAAGAGACACTCAAGCAGAGAACTAAAAATTGAGCAAAGAGTCTCTATGAAGAAGGGAAAGAAAAGCTTCCCAGGAAGTGGAAAGAGACACATGGGAGTGGCTGGTGAGAATGCTCAGGCATTTGGAGGCCTTGGTTCAGGATTGTGGTTTTCCATCAGAGGGCAATGAGAAGTCACTGCATGTGGGAGCAGACTGGCATGATCTGTGCTGTCAAGGCTCATTCTGGCTACTGAAGAAAATGGGAGGAACTAAATGGTAACAAGGAGCCAAGCCAGGACCAGGGGTACAAGCTTCTTGGGGTCTGCCCTCAGCTTCATGAGCAAATATCTCTCTAACTGAGCTGGTCAAAAGTGAATCCAGCTGCCTCAGGAGAACTGACACAAGTCCCTGAGTGACAGCATACTGTGATGATTGGGTGGTAAGTAGGGATGTCCTAACCTCATGACTCTGCTATCTGATGGGAGTTGGATTAGACAAGGCTCCAAGTCTCCTCCCACTGGAGACCATGGGGTTCTGGGAAATCTATGGAAAGCACTGTATGCCACCATGTTGGGGTGTTTGCCA
This sequence comes from Marmota marmota marmota, assembly GCF_001458135.2. Classification (NCBI taxonomy): domain Eukaryota; kingdom Metazoa; phylum Chordata; class Mammalia; order Rodentia; family Sciuridae; genus Marmota; species Marmota marmota. Next base: position 39,918 of record NW_026006604.1, read on the forward strand.
CGTGGGAGGACAAGGATGTGTTTGGTGGTAGAAATGTGATGAGAGGCACTCTGAGTGAAGGGGCAGTCTAAGCCAAAGTCCAGAGTTCCTGGTGGACTCTAGCATGCCCGAAGGGAATGGTGTCTGAAGGATGGGGAGGGAGATGAAGCTGGAAAGGGATACAGGATCACATAGGAGATAGCCCCCACCAGGATGGATGATGCCAAAGAAACACTGGTTGAAGAAACAACAGACAGAGTCCAGGAGCCACAGAAGGAATTTTGAACCACAAGGTACTTTGGAGCTTGTGTCTCCTTGACTACTCATGCAGAAACTTCTTGTTGCCTGGGCTGTCCAATGTTCACTGTGTTCCCTGACCCACTTCCCTCTGAAAAAC
>NW_026006604.1:42836-49431 GCF_001458135.2 Marmota marmota marmota
TAATCAAGCTATTGAAAACCAAAGATACAAAGAAAATCTAAAGAAGTTAAATGAAAATGAAATCCTCCATTCAGAGGACACTGAATTCTCTATCCAACAAAAATATCCTTCAGGAATAATGACAAACTGGAAACACCTTCATACTAGGGAGAAAAATCCATCGCCTGCAGACATGACTACAAGAATGCGGAAAGAAATGTTATTAGAGCCAAAACTGAAAATTTCATGTGTTCTTCCATAGTTAGGTACTAATGTACATGTCTTGTGAAAAAAATACAGTAAACTGGGCTGGGGATGTAGCTCAAGTGGTAGCGCGCTTGCCTGGTATGCGTGCGGCCCGGGTTCGATCCTCAGCACCACATACAAACAAAGATGTTGTGTCCGCCGAAAACTAAAAAATATTAGAAAAATTCTCTCTCTCTCTCTCTCTCTTAAAAAAATACTGTAAACTAAGAAAGAGGTTGATGTAAATATAATGAGAACCAGAACAAAATAAGTGTAAGGAATTTTCCAAGATGAGAGAGAAAGAAAACCCCAGGATAGCAAATGTGTATCAAACATAGAGGGCAACCTCTACATTAGAGGATACCAATTTAGATTGAAAAAAGTGCCAAAAGAAAGAATGTTATTACCAAGATCACCACACAGAACTGCCATAAAAACAAACATGCAGATACATGGAACAGAATGAAGAGCCCCGACATAAATATTTATGATCTACTGATCTTCAACAAAGATGCCAAGAGCATACAATAGGAGAGCACAGCCTCTTCAATAAATGGTGCTAGGAAAACAGGACATCCAAATGCAAATGTATGAAATTAAGACAATATTAAAAAATTATCTCAAATTTGTTTAAGGCCTAAATAGAATACTTGACAGTGCAAAATTATTTGAAGACAAAGAATAAAGCTCTATGAAACTGGATCTGGGCAAACATTTTTTGGAATATAAACCCCAAAATACACATACAAAAAAAAAAAAGCAGAAAAAGCACAAATGAGATTGTATCAAACCAACCAGCTCTCCAGCACAGCAAGAGAAACAATCAATAAAATAAACAGAAACATATTAAGGAACTCAGAACAACTCATGAGTAAGAAAACAACCCTAGTAATCAATCTTATGGTGTGTCCTTTTTTTAAGCCTTTAGTTCCTTAAGATGAAGAGCTAAAGGCTTTAACTGAGCCCTGGTTTAACTGGAGGGAAACAAGACTCCCAAAATCTTATCAGCTACTGAGTTTTATAAATCTTAAATACAGATTTGGCAAATTCAAAGTACAGAAACAATGAGGGCCTGGTCACAGAGGGTGGTACAGGCCAATCACATAAATTGAGACATTCAGGCTCCTACAGCTCTGCAAACTCTTCTGCTTAGAAAAAAGGAACAGGAGGCTGAGCAGGGACCTACTGGGAGTCACATGGTTGTTAGAAACAGACCTCAGAACAAGAACTCAGGCCTATTCATGGCCCATCACTGTTCTGAAGCCTTAGCAATTGCAGGCTAAGATGGCAATAAACATGCCCTTTCCTTTATGCTAGACTCCTACAAAATGCTCCCACTCCATGAGGCTTCTGAAGGGAGACACAGCTGGATGGAACTGGAGACAAAAGCAAGTAAGAAGGCAAGGCCCCTCCTGCCACTCTCCTCACTGAGAACAAGAGCAATCAAGTTTTCCACAGATGGCCATCACTATGTGGACCTCTCAGGAGCTGTGCTGCCAGAGCCAAGAAAGAGTCTCAGTAAGCATCAGACAGATGGGTCTGTATTATTCATAAGCTAAATTTCTGCCCTCCTACAGGCATCAGGGGGATCAGAAATTACCCATTTGGAAGTTCTGTACACATTCAATGGACAAGCATTAGGAAACATCATCTCCACATGGTGGGGAGTGGAGGGAGGACCTGGGGTTCCCAACCCAGAATCAAAAGCTCTGTGAAGATCAGGCAGAAGTTTCTTCTCTTGCCTGATAACCTGGCATCCTTGCTTACTCCCCACTCATCGCTAATACTTGCACTTCATCTTCTGCCCAATACTCCCCCAGAGCCAAAGACTTCAGCATCCACAAGCTCTGCATGACATCTTCACTCTCCTTCACTCTGCTCTCATTTCACAGGCCTCCTTGCTTTTGTCTATTCCCAATTCAAGGTCTTTGCATATGGCTTATCCTTCTGCCAGGAACACCCTATCTGCAGATGTCTATGTCCTCTCTTCCTTCAGATCTCAGCTCAAATATTATCCCCTCAGACATCTAGCAGACAATATCCACCCTTGTTCTTGATATCAGCTCAAACATCTTGAATGATAGCTTTAAGTAAACCCTATCATGCCCATACAATCTCTATAGCTCCCTGCTAATTGTTCAGGTGAGTTAAATGATGTGAGCAGGTTTTAGTCCTACATAGACTGAGATAAATGTACCTTTCTGCCTCATTTGTTTATTTGAATGTACCTGATCCAAGCCATGTTTCCAGTGACCAATACAAAAATCCAAAGCTCTTTCCTGCTGCTCTCTATATGCCAGGACCACAAGAGCCTGTAAAAGTAGTGCTTCAATTCTAACTGCTCCATGGACTAGCTGGGTGATCTCAAAGCAGGCTGATTAACATGTGCCTTTGGGTCCTCACATATCAAGTAAACAAGATGATGGTTCTCCTCAATGGGCTGTGGTGGGGAGTTAAAGAGACCTGGCTTGGGGTCTTCTTGGAACGGTGCCAAGTAATACTTCCACAAGAAGCGAGGAATTAGACACTGAATGTTAGCACAAAGTCCATCCTCATCAATGGGCCAAGCCACTTTACAGGTGAGATGCTGAGGCATGTCAGGAAATTTGTTCCAGACAACACATCAAAGCAACTACAGCCCCCACATTTCCTCTGAACCCTAAACATGCATATGAAAAAATTTAAAAGAAGTGATAATCATTTACTTAAGAAGAGGATGTGCACATATGACAGCTAGAAGGAGCATAGTGGGCATGGGGTACATTAGCATCAGATGACAGCAGACTTTCCAATTTTACCATTGCAGATTAAGCATCCCTAATCCACAAATCCAAAATCTGAAACCTTTTGGTGTCAACTTGATGCCGCGGGTAGAAAATTCAACACCTGAACTCATGTGACAGTTCACTTCAAAATAACAGAACCAGAATAGCCAAAGCAATCCTTAGCAAGAAAAGTGAAGCAGGAGGCATCACAATACCAGACCTTAAGCTATACTATAGAGCAACAGTAACAAAAACACCATGATATTGGCACCAAAATAGACATGTAGACCAATGGTACAGAATAGAGACACAGAAATCAACCCACATAAATAGTTATCTCATACTAGACAAAGGCAACAAAAACATAGCCTCTTCAACAAACAGTGCTGGGAAAACTGGAAATCCATATGTAGCAAGATCAAATTAACCTCCATCTCTCAATACATACAAAACTCAAAGTGGTTCAAGGATCTAGGAATTAGTCCAGATATCCTACACCTAATATAAGAAAAAGTAGGCCCAAATTTCATCATGTCAGATTAGGACCCAACTTCCTTAACAAGAGTCCTAAAGCATAAGAAACAAAAGCAAGAATCACTAAACTAAAACAATCTTCTCAGCAAAAGAGATAATCATCGAGGTAAAGAGAGAGTCTATAGTATGGGAATGTAGTTTTACCACACATACATCAGATTGAGCACTAATCTCCAGTATATTTAAAGAACTCAAAAAACTTAAAATCAAACAAAGAAAAAAATAATCCAAACAATATATGGGCTAAGAAACTGAACAGAAATTTCTCAGAAGATATACAAGCAATCAACAAATTGATTATTTATATTTGTATTGATATACAAGCAATCAACATCTTTAGTGGTTAGAAAAATTTAAATCAAAACTACTCTAAAATTTTATTTCAACCCAGTCAGAATGGAAGTTATGAAAAATACAAGTAATAATAAGTGTCAGATAGGATGTGGGGAAAAAGGTACACTCCTACATTACTGGTGGCTGCAAACTAATGCAACCACTTTGAAAAGCAGGATGGAGATTCCTCAGAAAACTTGGAATGGAATCACCATTTGACCCAGCTATCCCACTCTTTGGTCTATACCCAAAGGACTTAAAATCAGCATACTATAGTGATATGGCCACACCAATGTTTATAGCCACTGAATTCACAATAGTTAAACTGTAGAACTGACCTAGATGACCATTAATAGATGAATGGATAAAGAAACTGTGGTATATTTACACAAAGGAATATTACTCAGCCTTAAAAGAGAATAAAATTATGGCAATTTTACTTAAATGGATGAAGATTGAGAATATGATGACAAGTGAAGTAATCCAATCCCAAAAAACTAAAGGCCAAGTGTTTTCTCTGATTAATGGAGCTGATCTATGATGGAGAAGGGGCCATACAAAGAATGAAAGAACTTTAGATTGGACAAAGGAGACAGTGGGAAGGGATTATGAGGATAGGAAAGATGGTGGAATTAAATTGGACATCATTACCCCTAGTACAGGTGTAATTGCACAAATTGGTACATTACTACACCATGTATAACCAGAGAATTGCAATGTTGCACTTCATTTTTGTACAGTGAATTGAAATGCATTCTGCTGCCTAAATACATTCTACTGTCTACTTGTACAACTATACAGAACAAATTTAAAAATTTTTAAAAGCCTCCAGGATTTGAATACAGCTCTGCCTGAGCCTGAAGTACCTTCTTAACCTGCTTCACTGGTCCTGGGTCCTGATGGGTTTCTAGGTCAGCACTAGACATATTTTCCAGCCCTTAGTGGCTACCGAGGGTCAGGCCAAATATGGAAGTTGTCCAGCTTATCTAGGAAAACTGATTAAGACTCACCTTTCAGAAAAAAAAGGGTGAGGCACTGACAATCAGGGAAATAGCTCCTCTGAACCCAGAGGGAGGGAAGAGGGAAGACCTGATTTGGTGCTTAAATTTCTGAACAAGAGCTTTCAATACTATCCCACTGAAAACTGGCCCTCTGACATTGGAATAGATGTCTCTTGCCAAGGAGATAAGTAAAGGAACAAAAGAATGGAGGAGGTCTGCTTTGAGGGACATAGATGTTTTTTAACCAAGCCCTTAGAGAACCCATGCTCAAAAGAGAGCTCAAAGATTGCAAATTTGAAACAGTTTCCCTCCACTGGATCATTGCTTACTCTCTCAGGGCCCAGGATTACAATCTATACATTACAAATTATGACCCCCCTCACATTCCAAGGATGTGGCGATGTGTGGGATTGGATAGAAACATTTGTGGTATCGGGACAGTGGGTAAGAGCTTGGCTCTGATGACAGACAGACCTGGGAAGTAAGTCCTAAATCTGCCCCTTTTTGACGGGATGCTCTTGGGCAAGTCATTGCCTCCTGTGAGCCTCAGTTGATCTCTCTGTGAAATGGGGACAAACTACCCAACTCATAAGCCTATTGTATACTCGAGAGTATGGTGCATACTATTCACTGGTAAATGGAAACTCTTATTCCTAAAATGAGGGCCCCCACCAATTCCGGATATTGAAAGCACCACAAATTTGCAACTGTGATTCCAGATCTGGAGTTCAACAGATCTGTCCAATGTAGCGAGGTTAGGCCCCTGCCCCTCCAAGACACCAAGCAGGGCGACTAGAGGTCTCTTTGAGTATAAGTAGCTCTCAGCCTATAGCCACACAGGAAGCTTATTCCAACCCTAAACCTTTCGGACCCCAGGACAGAGGCCCAGGACTCTGGCCACTAGGGGCAATGCACAACCCACAGCCTGTTCTCTAAACCAAGCTGCACTGACAAGGACCGGACTGGGACATCAGGATAAACTCATCTTGCGTATGATAAATTGAGTCCTAGAGAAGGAAAGAAATTAGGGCACAGTTCTGAGGAAGCTGGTGGAAAATCTAGGACCAGAACCTGAGCCAGAGCCCTCCCAGAAACTTTGCTGACACTCTCCCATGTGCCATTTTTCAATTCTGCCCTTCTCATTTGGACTAGCCTGCAATTTCCTTACAAACATGGGCCATTCTGAGGGATCCCAGATATCTTGTATATTTCCTTATTGGAAAACACCGGGATTACAAACAGCCCTGGATCTGATTCATAACACAAAAAAGGAAAATCCACACACAGAGACACATACACACTCATGCTCCCTGCAAGGAGGGCAGCAACAGATCCCAGTCTCCAGGCTGCCCTAGGGGGCTATCTGCCTCCACACAGAAAGGGGCTCCTTCATTGTGCTCTTCCACTACATGCTTCAACCCCTAATGCACACATGCACACACACACAAGCACACCCATGCACACACAAGGAGCAGGTTGGCCCACAAGGTCTACAGCCATGCATAATCTTGGGCTTACAATTCCTAAGATGCAAACATGGCAATGTAGGCCAGGCTGAGTGATGGGGGGCTGACAAGGGAAGGGCTATACACACACTCCACACAAATACATAATCATAGCCTTATTGATTCACACATATTCACACTTCATACAAATACAGACTCACAGAAACAGATCACACACACAGATTCACATACACACAATACCTAGATATACACTTGGACATCTCCAGACAAA
>NW_026006604.1:51967-56651 GCF_001458135.2 Marmota marmota marmota
TAATACAGTTTAAGTTCTGCTATAGTGATACCACCTGCTTCATTCTTCCTGCTAAGGATTGCTTTAGCTATTCTGGGTCTCTTATTTTTCCAGATGAATTTCATGATTGCTTTTTCTATTTCTATGAGGAATGGCATTGGGATTTTAATTGGAATGACATTAAATTATATTATGTATATAAGAAGGCCCTCCACTACCCAAGCCCACCAACACCACTAAAGAGGAAGCTGTAGTTGGCCACCCTACCATCTTCCTTAGAAGCCTCCCTGTGGCCATCCAACCCTTTTCTCATCTTCCCAGTTTTCATTGTCTGTGGAAGTCTTGGAAGACTGGAGATGTTTGGGCCTATTTATGGGATCTCAATTAGATTTAGTTGTCTATGTGGCTCTCCTTATGCTAGTACCACATTGTGTTGATGAATATATGGAACTGTGCATTATCTAATTTTTCTTCTTTTTCAAGATCATTTTATAACAATTATTTGAAAATTTTTTTGCAGGAAATATTTTGTCTCCTAGACAATTTCTTAACTTGTTCAATAAGTTAGATATATCAACATGAGTTCTTTATTTTATGACTTGAATTATAATCAAACACTACTTTGGTGGCTCAGATTGATCTTTAGCCATTGATCTCTGAGAGTTGACTCCAGTGTCCCTTTGATAAATGGCTATTTTGCTATCTCTTTTTCTCTCTGTCCTTCTCTCTCTCTTTGTTTCTGGCCCTCTCTTCACTTCTTGACTTTCTGGCACTGTATAGCTAGCTCCAGGTTCATCTTACATATTTCCAGCACCTGTTAGGGTCACCTATTTCTCCAGGAATTCTTGGATCCATAATATGGATAATGTTATAGAAACCAAAATTGGGGTGCTGGGTGGAGTTGTTGCTATCGGGTATTGTTGCTTCTGGGCCTTGCCACCTGACATAACTGGCAATAAGTGCTTGTTAACCTGTATATATTTATCTACATAGGTATCTATAAATATTTGGATATGTGCCCTCTGTAACTTCTTTAAGTAAACATGAGTTCATGTTGATGTCTCCAACTCTAATCCATTACCCTGTGGATCATTATACCTCCTTCCCTTGCTCACTTCAGTCATGGTAAAACTGGTTCTGCTCATTTGCCACACATAAATTTCATATTAGTCTTTATCAACCCTTGATTCATTTACATTACTTTAGACTAAAAATGTGTTTGAAGATTCAGGTGTCAGCCCTCAGAGCCATCAGCTTGTGCTATTTTCCATACTCTGCTAGCTGAGCCTCAGGAATCTAAATGGTTAGAGCTGGCTTCACATACTACTACTCTTCCACATCAGTGTTTTCTGCACACTTGACTTACAGAGCATCAACATGAAAATTCCATAAAGAAGCAAGAAAATAATTTTATTTGTAAAACATGGAGAAGATAACAGAAAACAGGAGAAAACTAGAGAGGAAGGTAGGAAGTTTAGGCATTAGTAGGCATCCCATTTGCTATTAGGTGGGGAGGAAATGGGCCTGGCAGCAGTGGAAATGATATGAACTGGGAAGTGGGCCAACAGCATCAGCACCCTGAACTCTCTCGGGGACTATTCTGCAGGGTTATTCTGCTGGATTCATGAACAACCCATTCATTGTTGTCCAAGACCCATTGAGGAATCCACATCCTTCCTGGGGAAAAATATCTTTAGTGGCAGGGGAAGGGCACCTCTTCTTACTGTCAAGCAAGATGGAAGTGTAAAGAAATGTGTGACCACTTGTAATGATGTCAGGAGGAGAATACTGCTACTTCTTCCCTTTATCTAGGTCAAATTCCAGTGAAAAGCAGGAAGGGATGCTACCACTAGGTTTCCATGGAAAACAGGGTCAGAGGCAGACCATGTCAGTTCAAAACTGTGGACATGTCTGTCTCCTTCCCCTCATACTTCTTTAGAATCTTGGGCCTTCAGTTATCTAGAGGAAGGCAAAGGTCAGAGATTTCTCTTAGAAATCTAGACAGAGCAGAAGATCTAGTTTCGGGAGTAGGGAGACAGAAAAAGTGGCTGATTTCCAAGCAGGCTGTTATTTTAGATCAGTTTTTGCTTCCTAAACTCAATTTTATACCTCCTGGATCAAAGTAAAATAGGCTGGTTGGTGGCCCAACAAAGCTGTGTCTAACACACCCAGGGCAGGTGCTATAGGAATCTAAAGACAAAGTTGTTCCTTGCTGTGCACAGGTCAAAGGCAGGGTTGCTAGGAGTGAAGTTGGGAGTGTGCATGCATCCAAGCACAGCTTTGCCTATGCTTTGATATTTCCTCCCACCACCTCATTATAAGTCCTAAATCAGAATGTATCAGAAAATACTCCAGTATTGTTGTTCTTTTTTCTTTTCTGTTGGATATGGGATCTCACTCTATTCAGAGGATGGTCTTGAACTCCTGGGCAGAAATTATCCCCCTCCTTCAGCCTCCTGAGTAGTTGTAACCACAGTTGCACATGCTGCATCTGGTTCGAATATTCTTTATATAAGATTCAAATTCATGCTGAGGCTGTAGCATTGTCTGTCGCCTAAGCAGTTCATTCTAATTACAACTCTGTGGGCTTTGACATCATCAGGATGTGGGAGAAACTGTCACTACACTGTGGAAAGGAAATTGTAAATATCTGCAGATGTATCTTGCATAACCTGAACAGTCTTTTACCAAATAGACAAATAAAGACAATTAAACATAAACCACTATGACCATCTCACAGATAGTCATTTGGAATGTGACAAAATTTAATTTCATTTAATAATAATTTACTAAATGAGTTCTAGGGTTGCCCCTAAGTGTCTCAGAAAAACGGGGAGGGAGACTTAAACATTCCTGAGAGGTTATGCAGTGTTTATGGATGAGAAGGTCACAGATGGAACTGAACAACAAACTCATTTCATTATCAGGAAAAAATAACATTTGGATTCTAGATGTTGCTAATAAATGAGGGAACCTATACATTCTGGCTTCTCTCAAACTTCCTTTTAGTGCTTCTACAGGAAATTTTTGATATACAGAGACATCCAAATGAGTCTCTCATTTGTCTGCAGAGCTATGCCTGGACTGGAGCTATGACCTTGTGCTGGGAGAGATTCTGTTAACACAAGCCAATTGCTGGCTTTACAATGATTAATTATGGTGTATAGAATATGTTCTATGAGCTAAAGTATATGAATGTATACTTCTGTGTATATAAATTATATTAACTTTGATCCATGTAGCTGGCAAGCACATGAGAGCTAATTTAATTCTATAACTCAGACAACAGAAAAGTGCAATTTTGCACTGAGAGTCATAAGGACCAGAGCTCTTACCCAGTATCAACATTAAAGTGCATCTGTGATTGCCTGGGGATGGGATGGGAAGAATCACAACATGCATGAGGAAACTTTGTAAAGGGAAATAATTTTGGGATTTCTTCTTATGAAGATAAACACTAGATAAGCCATTAGAATACTTACCAATAAAATAATATTATAGGATGTAGTAAATCTCAGCAGAGAATTATACACTAGTATGGAGATCCATACGTAAGCACATACTGTATATAATTTCCTCTAGACAAATGTCTAAATATTAGTCATGTATAAGAGATCTCCAGCATAGAATGTTTAAGGATTTATTTTTAAGGACTGTTTTAAAACATCAGATACTACTAACAAAAGGATAAGATACATGGGAATTATCCATTCACTTTCAAAACATATGAATTCTTTTTAAAAATTTAGGCTACATATAAATTTTAAAATAAAGTTATATTAAGTCAAGATGTTTATATATGAATACATTACCAGTAATTCCAAAAATGTACAACTGCAAGAATGGGATCCTAAGTAGAATAAGTTATACGCCATGTATGTATAATATGTCAAAATACACTCTATTGTCATGTGTACCTAAACATCAAAAAACAAAATATTTTAAAATGTTGCATAGGAGAAGATGGAACATAACACTAATTCAAGTATTTAATTTAACATGTTAACTTTTAAAGTGGCAAAGCATACATTCTAATCTCTAACATACCCCTTTTACTAACAAAATCCTCTTTACAATATAAAATGCTGATGTCTTTTGGATCTAAAAATGTAATGATATCATTAAATATCATTACAGCATATTAGAAACAACATAAAATGAAAACCTGGCATTCGGATTTCAAACAAATCAAATTTTCCCACAGATTAAAAAAAATTCAGATGTATCATTTACATATCTTTATGGGGTATATCACAATAATTTAATATATGTATACAATGTGAGTTTTATCATACAACATTGACTTTACATCCAGCAGGTCACTATAGTGTCATCTCCCTTTAGTTTTTTGTGATTAATGACTTTGCATAGAATTCATAATTATGGCAGATTTAGAGAAACTGTCTCTGTGTGCCCTTCAAGAATGGGGACATTCTAGCATTTCAAGCAGGCTTTGGTATATGACAGATGAGTCTGAACACCTGAGAAATTTTCAGGAAGCAGGTTTATTTAAGGTCCAGAGGGGCTAATGTAGAATTTCTGGATCCAGAGTATGGACATTCTTTGAGATTTATACTCAGTGGGTAGTTAACAAAACAGGGTGGTTAACATAACAGATACTTTTTGTTCCATTTTCTTAGGCTGGACAGAGATTTCACAAGTTTTTTAAGAAAACATTAACTTGCACATCAACAAGTTGATTGCG